>NC_041388.1:192940783-192944022 GCF_002162155.2 Triticum dicoccoides
ACACAAACTAAGACTCCATCTCTCTCCCCTCTCTCTCTCTCACACACACACACCCCCACACACACACTAAGACTCCATCTCACACACACATGCTCTAGGCGGAGCATTTGTTCCTACCACCCTTCATCCAACCTTACCCGTATGATAAATAATCACCTTTATTTACTTGCATAACATGGATAAATTCCACTTTACTTTAGTACTCAGCAAACTTAACATCTGTACCCTTATAAAAAACGAGTTGGCGGTGATGGTGTGCATGCCATCTTGTAATACAAACTGTATGATCCATATCTGAGGATAGAAAGCAAACTATGATAATTTTACAAAAGATACCTGCACCTCTCTCCACATCATTATCTCCCGCAACCCCATTACTCAGCAATTAAAAAAGGAATAAATCTCTGGAACAATCTAGCATGCATGGTGGCCGCTACCGCCTGCCGACGCCATCCATCCCCATGCCTCCGCCCATTCCGACCAATAGTCACCACCACACTCCACTCCTCCTCGTCTTATCTCTCATCTTTCATTTTTTCGATGACATTCTCGAGATACCAGTTTTCCGATAAAATTCTCGAGATATCATTAGTTTTTACGCATGAGATTACTCTTGCATGGGTCAATCACAATAGGTGTTTTGTAAAAAAATGCATATTGATGTTCCCTGCAATGCATGAGAATCTAGCTTGTAATTATATAATGCAAATCACGAGCAGGAAGTGACATTTTTTTGACACAACCACGCTAACATGGCCACGTAAATCACTAGCTAATGTAAATACAATTATACTTATATCCCGATGCAAAAGGTTGAGTACATGTCCGAAGAGTAGATTCGCACACACGCACTCTGTCTCTCAGAATCTCTCTCACACAGACACTAGTTACGTGACGCCCACTTAAGCAGACACGTATGTTACAATTTGTGCACCCGTGGGTACATGTGATGCTGCGCATTTATTTAAGCCGGAAGGCGAACCCAAACAGTAGTTGCATTCATTCCCCTCCCACCACCTCTTCTCTGGTCGCCGTCGCCCGGTAGCCATGGGTCGGCCGAAGGTAACAACATACGCCATGCTCCCGCCGAAGCAGCGCTTTAATATTGAAATTTTAGTGGTCATGCATGCATATTTTTGTTCTAGCACTCCTATATAAGGGTTGACCGGTCGCTTCCCGCGGACGTGCCCGGGCGGTGGAAGAGGAAGGAGAAGGGAAGCGGGCTGTGGAGTAACCTTTTTTACCACAATTTCTTAGGAAACTGAGTGCAATAATTGAGTAGTTTTGCAAACTACCAGTACTACACCTGAAACGGTTCAAAACCTATACTCCCTTGCCAGCGCGCGCTTCCCGCGTGAAATGGTCAGCGTCGCCCTAGAGCATCAGTGCCACATTAATGCCCGGCCAGAGCGGAGGCGACCTCTCACTGGCGCCGGCTTTGAAGTGGCGCGACGGCCGAGAGAGCGCCGCTTCCCGGTGCACGCGACTGTTCCGCGTCGAGACTGGCCATAGGCCCTGTTTGTATCCATGGGTTAGAGTTAGTTTGAGCTAGTTGGGGCTCAAATAGCCCTAAATTATCCAAGCATGAGGGTTTAAATTGGAGCAAGTTGCACCGAATCCACCAAAAAAAACTATCCCACCCAAGAGGTGCTAACTAGAGATAGTTCTCATTGGGACCACTGAAAAATCACTTTTCTCTCTCCATGAAGTGCATTTATTATCAATCTAACCCTGTCACACAAACACCTCTTTGGCTACAGTTAGTTCAGGGTTACTCATGAGTTAGCCTAACCTCTAGCTAAGTTAGAGTATCAAACAGGAGCAGTATAGGACATGCAAGTTGCTCAAAGCATACAGGCAAATTCGTACGTGAAAGGAATTTTTTCTTTTTGAAAACGGAACGTGAAAGGAATTTTTTTTATAATGCTCTTCGCATGTCGCTAACATGTGATAGTTAACCGACCTCAATAGACGGCAGAAACGCTAGCCCGCCGCACTCTGATAGAGACGAGGAGGGAGAAGCGATATAGGCTGCTGGATTACTAGAGATAGGTGTCGCACGGAAGCCAAGAAATATAGTGATAGCGTGGGTTAGCCATGTACTAGTATGATGTAACTACACTGGGCTGCCGTGTTTCGTACTCTTCCAGTCCACTGTGGAGATGATTGGTTAATTTTATATTGCTGAATAATATTAAATATTATGAGTGCGGACGCTCCACCACGAGGTTCCTTGCTCCTTCTCGGTCGTCCAGAATCTATGTTCTTCCACTCTAATTTTTTATGTGAGCTTTGTTCATCCTTTTGCCAACACGCGAGACATCTAGCATCAAGGTGCACGTGTTATGCAAGGATCGTTCCATCTATATGAAGAACACGTGGGGCTGAAACTATGAGACGGACATGTACACAGGAGTGGAAGAACGAACCTGAGTAATGTAGCGAAGTAAGTGAAGTAGAAAGGCACATATGGTATGAACATGCATGGCATATAGGGTGTGTTTGGTTGTGTTCTCGTCTCAGCATAGTTGTTCCCTCTTCATGCATGCTCAACTCAGCACCCCTCTTCATGCATGCTCTCTTCATGCATGCTTCTAGTGTATTTGTGCTAAACTACTGTGGACTCATGCACCCTCCATACACTCTACCAAACACCCAAAAGTAGGTCGAGAAGGGAACTCTTGGGTGGCATTTGTCTCTTACTACGTACTACCACTAAATGTTGTACGTGCAATGCACGGTGATATTATGGAGTACGTGCCTAAGTACTCTACTACTACTATATTAGTTGGAGGCACATATTAACTTTTATATTTGTTTACGTGTATGCCCCTAGACCTTCCAACTAGACGTGTCACTACTAGGAAATGGATACTAAAGGCGCACCTGACATGTGGTGCACCACTACAATATAGCAATGGCGCACCATGTGCAGGTGCACCATTAGTGTGGAAGACACTAATGGCGCACCAGATACATGGTGCGCCACTAGTAACAATTTTTTTTTCATTTTTTCCAAACATACTAATGGCGCATCATGTAGTCAATGCGCCATTACTAGTTAAAACTAGTAATGGCACACTGTCCATAGGTGCGCCATTACTAAGTTCCCCCCCCCCCTAGCTAATGGCACGCCGCCAGGGGGTGCGCCATTAGTAATCTTCCCCCTAGCTAATTCGCCCGATCTCTTCGTCCCTCCCTCCACTTCCCCCCTCGCTCCACACCAGCTCCGATGACCC
>NC_041388.1:192944295-192982666 GCF_002162155.2 Triticum dicoccoides
TGCACTGCGCCACCGCCCCACCCACATTGCCGCCATCGCCGTCGCCGATAGCCTCCCCGCGTCAACCCCTGCACTGCGCGGCCTCTACCTCAGCCCGGGCACGGGGTGCAGGACGACGACCGCAGCCGCCGGCCTCCCCACGACCAACCGAGGCATCCCTGCATCCCTTCGACGTCGCCGCCGCCGCCAACCCCGACCCCAACCCCGACCCCGACCCCTCTGGCGACCGGCCGCGCCTGCCCAGGTACCTCTCCTCCTTCCTTGTAACACCCCGAATGTAATTTACCTTATCTATACTCCAACTCTTGCCGTTTCCGGCCTAAGTTATTTTATTCTCCTCGGTGTGGGGTTTTTGTCTCCATGTGTTTGTTCCTTTGTCATGCATCTCATATCATGTCATCATGTGCATTGCATTTGCATACGTGATCGTCTCATGCATCCGAGCATTTTCCCCGTTGTTCGTTTTACATTCCGGCGCTCCTATCTCCTCCGGTGCCCCTTTCTACCTCTTTTCGTGTGTGGGGGTTAAACATTTCCGGATTGGACCGATACTTGCCAAGCGGCCTTTGTTTACTACCGGTAGACCGCCTATCAAGTTTCGTACCATTTGGACTTCGTTTGATACTCCAACGGTTAACCGAGGGACCGAAAAGGCCTCATTTGTGTTGCAGCCCAACACCCTTCCAATTTGGCCCAAAACCCACCTGAAACCCCTCCACCGTCTAGAGCATTCGATCACAATCACGTGGCCAAAAACCGCACCCCATTTGGAGCTTCCTAGCTCCCTCTATGCCTATATATAGATCCCCTTCCAAAAATCTTGGGCAAACCCTAGACCCTTCCACTCCACGCGCCGCTGGACAAATCTCCGTCCGGCCGGACATGTCCGCCCTCACCGCCGTCCGCTCCTGAAGCGCCACGTCGCCCGAGCCCCACATCGCCGTTCTGCACCCGCCGTGGCCCACGGGGCCCGTCGCCCGCGCCTCTCGCCTCCTCCGCCGGCCGCCGCCTCCTTCCAACTCCGGCGCCGCCGCACGCCATTGCGCTCGCCGTCGTCGGCCGCGAGCACCGCCACTCCGCTGATCTCCTCCTCCAGCATTGTCCGCCGCCCGAGACCGCCGCCGCCCTCCTCCCCGCCGTCTCACCGGAACCGGATCGGCCGGCGACCTCGCCGTCCCCGCCGGCCACTGCCTCTTCTTCCCGACGTCTCCGGCGATCCTCAGGAATTGCGAAGCTACAGTGCGCTCGGATCCGATCCAGATTTGGAATCCGCGAGGGTTGACTTTTCATCCCCGAACCCTAATTTTTGGCAATTTTCATCATGCTATAACTCCGCATCCGTAGCTCCGATTTGTGCGTGTAGCATATCAAAATGTTCGCTTCGACGAGTACATCATTTAATCTCATTGTATCATTTTCATTTGAGCTCATATTGATGCCCGAAATGCTGTTGCGAGAGGGCTATGTGATGAATTTGGCAGATCTGTTTCAGCAAATAGCTATTTGTCATTTTTGCCATGATTTATGTGTGCATGATATGCTCCTGAGCTCTACATGTGTTTTGTTATATGTCATGCCGTCTTTGCAGACGTGCTTGGTATGTATTTATTTGATATTTGTGGTGACTAGCACAAGCTTGCAAAGTAGCGTAATCGATAATGCTGATTTCAGGGACTTAGAATTTCACTAAGTCCTTGTCCTGATTTTGTTGTTATGCCATATGTTCATGTTGTTTCCTAGTGATCTGTGCCTCTTTTGAGGATGATCAATAAAGATGTTTTGTTAATATTGTGGTGCTCTATCCATCCATGTCTTTGTTTGAATTTATGGAGCACCCTAGCTTGAGTCAATCGAGCTCTACTTTTGCTATAAAGTGAATCCTGGCAGATTGTTGACATGTTTAGCGATTTTGCCGGGGATGTTACCATTGATCCGTGCATGCTATGTTGTTGTTCTTGCCATTTATAGCTCCTATGCCATTTATTCTTGATGGGTGTATGATTAGTTTGTCATGCCATGCTCTGTAGTGAGTGCATCGAGCTCATAAACATGCCTACTCGTTAACTGATTTGCATGCTCCAGTTTTTCACAAAGTCTGAAATTTGTTTATGTTTTTGCCATGTTCACATGCTTGCAATTGTATTTTCTGATCCCTTTTGGCTCAAGGTCATTAAAGGACTTTTGTTAAGTGCTTTGAGTAGCTCCATGCCATTCCTTGCTTTTCCATGTTAAGTTCCTATAGCATGTAGTTTTCATGCTCTAAAGTGTGCTTCCTGATGTTAAATTCCAGACTTGTGTTAGTTTCACTAAGTCTGAAACCTGTTATCATTTGAACTTTTGCCATGCTTATTTGAACCTGTTATTGGATGAATTAGCCATAGCTCATTGTTCATCTTTTGTCAAGTATCATGAGTGGATCCCTGCCATGTATTTTGTTGTCATATTTGAATGCTATAGCATATTTATCTTGATGCACTTAGTTGGTCACTTGCTGATTATCGCAGACCGGTGCCATATTTGTTTTGCTTGCCATTTCCAAACCGTGCATCCGATTTCGGTGATCTTTATATCGATTTCAATCGAAATCACCTCACCTTTCCAGTGGCACTCTTGGATTTCCATGTTGAGGTCAGGTTTAATCATTCCTTGTCAAATCTCACATATGCATCGCATACCGCATCCCGCATATCATACCATGTTTGCATCATGTTGTTTGAGCATTGCACATGGTTGATTGTGTTCCGTTTGCTTGTTGTTCTTTTTTGGGTAGCCGGGAGACGATTTCATGAACGAGGAGCCCGTTGAATTCGCTTACGAGGATCAAGTCAACTCTGACAACTTTGCAGGCAAGATGATCATACCCTCGAAATCACTTCTATCTTTGCTTGCTAGATGCTCGCTCTTTTGCTATGCCTATGCTACGATGCCTACCACTTGCTTATCATGCCTCCCAAATTGCCATGTTAAACCTCTAACCCACCATGTCCTAGCAAACCGTTGATTGGCTATGTTACCGCTTTGCTCAGCCCCTCTTATAGCGTTGCTAGTTGCAGGTGAAGATTGGAGATCGTTCCTTGTTGGAACATTGTTTATTGTTGGGATATCACCATATTATCTTGTTTATCTTAATGCATATATATATATACTTGGTAAAGGGTGGAAGGCTCAGCCTTTTGCCTAGTGTTTTGTTCCACTCTTGCTGCCCTAGTTCCCGTCATATCGGTGTTATGTTCCCGGATTTGGCGTTCCTTCGCGGTTGGGTTATAATGGGAACCCCTTGACAGTTCGCATTGAATAAAACTCCTCCATCAATGCCCAACCTTGGTTTTACCATTTGCCACCTAGCCTCTTTTTCCCTTGGGTTTCCGAAGCCCGAGGGTCATCTTTATTTAAACCCCCCCCCCCCCGGGCCAGTGCTCCTCTGAGTGTTGGTCCAAACAGAGCCACTTGCAGCGCCACCTCGGGGAAACTTGAGGGTTGGTTTTAGTTGTACGTAGTGTTCATCTGAGTGTGCCCTGAGAATGAGATATGTGCAGCTCCTATCGGGATTTGTCGGCACATTCGGGCGGTGTTGCTGGACTTGTTTTACCATTGTCAAGGATGTTGAGTCTGATCGGAATGTCTCGGGAGAAGGAATATCCTTCGTTGACCGTGAGAGCTTGTGATGGGCTAAGTTGGGACTCCCCTGCAGGGATTTGAACTTTCGAAAGCCGTGCCTGCAGTTATGGGCAGATGGGAATTTTTTAATGTCCGGTTGTAGATAACTTGAAACTTAACTTAATTAAAATGAATCAACCGCTTGTGTTACCGTGATGGTCTCTTCTTGGCGGAGTCCGGGAAGTGAACACGGTGTTGGAGTAATGCTTGACCTAGGTTGTTCTAGGATCACTTCTTGATCATAGTTGTTCGTCCATGCTTTGCTTTCTCTTCTCGCTCTCTTTTGCGAATAGGTTAGCCACCTTGTATGCTAGTCGCTTGCTGCAGCTCCACATCATACCTTGCCTTACCTATAAGCTTAAATAGTCTTGATCGCGAGGGTGCGAGATTGTTGAGTCCCCGTGACTCACAGATTACTTCCAAACTAGATGCAGTGACCGATGATATCGTTCCAGACGATGCGCTTGAGCTCAAGTGGGAGTTCGATGAAGACTCTCACCATTACTATGTGTCTTTCCCAGATGATCAGTAGTGGTGCCTAGTTGGGGCGATTGGGGACTTTGTCGCATGTGGGGTTGATCTTTATTTTGGTACCGTAGTCGGACCATGAGTGTATTGGATGATTGTAATGTTATTCATGTATTTGTTTGACGTGGCGAGTGTAAGCCAACTATGTATCTTTTCCCCTTTTATTTATTTACATGGGTTGTTGTGAAGATTGCCTTACTTGCGACATTGCTTTCAATGCGGTTATGCCTCTAAGTCGTGCTTTGACACGTAGGAGATATAGCCGCATCAAGGGCGTTACAAGTTGGTAATCAGAGCCTTCCCCGACCTTAGAAGCCCCCTGCTTGATCGAATCGTTGGCGTTGTTGAGTCTAGAAAAATGTTTTGAGTCATTTAGGAATTATATATCAGAGAGTTTAGGAATTCTTTTTACTCCCCAGTCCCTTCATCGCTCTGGTAAGGCATCCTGACATAGAGTTTTCACTCTTCTCTTCTCAAATTTCACTAAAAAAATTTAGGATCACACGGGTATCTTGGAATCGTTTTGATCGATTTGTGACGAGAACATTGTTCTTGGTGCCTCCTGTCATTTAGGGGTTGTGGCAGTGTCCCAGGGAGTTGAGCTCCGAGGTGTTGTCGTCACAATTTTATCATTGAGATTCTGGAATACCTGAGTTTCGCCGACATCGAAAATCTCTTTTATGTAGTTGTTGGTGAGATAACCTCGATGCCACCTAGTACTGGGGCGGGAGTTCGGGAGTATTGCCATAACTCGTATAACGGATGCTTTTCGAAGGTTGAGGTAAATGATTTCCAAAGGTTTCTCGGTTATGTGTTGAAGGATGGATACAGCCGGATGTAGGATTTGCTAGATTTGGGTGAGATATTATGCTTCCCCTGTATCCCCAACACCTGATTGCATAACCGGAAAGGTTCGGGAGTTTCATAGGTGGGAATTCTTGCAACTCTAGTTCTTCTTCTGCGGATATTTGGTTTGGGATTGGGTAATCCTCTCCAAGTATTCGTTCTTGTTCCGTACCTTTTTGTTTTTCTTCTACCTCAATTCTAAGTGGCTTCTCAATTTATGGATATGTGACCTTTCAATTGGAATGCATTCATTCATTTTGTTCGGATGTGAAGACTTCATGTTGCAATTTCAACCCGTTTGATTCAGCTTCAATATTTTTCTGTCAAGTTGCTAACGGATGTCAACCTCTTCAGGATGGCTCCAACGCGCACGACTCCGAATCCTGATCCGC
Organism: Triticum dicoccoides; assembly: GCF_002162155.2. Classification (NCBI taxonomy): domain Eukaryota; kingdom Viridiplantae; phylum Streptophyta; class Magnoliopsida; order Poales; family Poaceae; genus Triticum; species Triticum dicoccoides. The sequence goes on from NC_041388.1 coordinate 192,949,719, forward strand.
CACCACCACCTCCACCTCCGGAGGCATGGCAAGCTGTGATGGCCGCTACCAATGCAAACACGCAGCTGATCATGCAACTTCTTCAAGAACGCAACCAAGGGAACCAGGGCCATGGCAACAATCAGAATCAGTTTGCTACACTCAACCAGTTCCTTGCTAACCGGCCAAAGACCTTCAGCAATTGTGTTGAGGCAACATACGCTGATGATTGGCTCGTGGACATATGCAAGCATTTCGAGTGCAGCAACGTTAGGCCTGAGGACTTTGTCAAGTTCGCCTCCTTCCAACTCAAAGACCAAGCTATAGAATGGTTTCAGCAGTACAAAGATTCCACAGGAGGCGGTGTGATTACCTGCGATGAATTCCGTCAAGACTTCAAAGCTCATCATATTCCTCAGAGTGTGGTTGAAAGCAAGCGTGAGGAATTCCGCAACCTGAAGCAAGGCACCATGTCTGTTTACGAGTACAACAAAATGTTTCAGAAGCTCGCCCGTTTTGCTAAGCAAGACGTCCCTGACAAGAAGAGCATGATATACCAGTTCAGGGGTGGTCTCAGAGAAGAAATCCAGCTAGCTCTCATCCTCTTTGAGCAGAAGAGGTACGACGAGTTTTACAACATAGCAATGAAGGAAGAGACTGCTCAACTGAAGTGCGAGTCAGAGATGCAACTCCTTATTCCTCAACTCAAGTGGCTAAGCAGCAGAAGTATTGGCTTCCTCCTCCTCCGTTGCGTCAGCCTTATCAGCAGAAGAGCAAAGGTGGCAGTGGATCTTCCCACCCACCCAACCCAGGCTTTCAGACAAGACTTCGTCTCAAGCTCCAAGATCAAGTGCTCCGTATCACCGTCCGCTTTCAGAGGTCACGTGAAACAAGTGCCAACAGAAGGGTCACTATGCCAACAAATGCTTCAATCAGAGGCGTCTCCCTCTTCCTCCTGTGAGATCGGAAAGTACCGCAGTGGTCAAGCATAACCCCAAGCATGCCAAGGTCAACTTGTTGAACGCAGCTCAGGCAGAGGACTTGCCAGATGTCATCATGGGTAACCTTCCTGTTAACGATGTTCCTGCAAAAGCTCTTTTTTACACTGGTGCATCGCTTTCTTTTATTTCAAGACCATTTGTTGCCAAGCATGATTTTGTGACCGAAAGGATTCCTTTCCAGTTGAAGATTGTGTCCCCGGGCAAGCAAATGACATCTAACAATTGCTTCCCGGATGTTACTATCACTTTGGGCGACTACAAGTTTCTATCCTCTCTAGTGGTCCTTGGTAACTCGGATATTGATCTTATTCTTGGAATGGATTGGCTTTCTAAGCACAAGGCTCAGCTTGATTGTGCTACCAGGAAGATTCAATTGACTCATTCGTCTGAGGATGTAATTGTGTTTGCCGCTAATGACGATACCATCCATCTGTTTTCTCTCAATGAGAAGCGTGAACTGGATGCTATCTCTCAAATTCCAGTCGTTTGCTAATATCAAGACGTCTTTCCAGAAGAGCTTCCAAGAATGCCTCCGCACCGGCCAGTTTAATTCGTCATCAATCTTGAGCCTGGCACGGAACCTTTTTGCAAACATCCTTACAAGCTGGGACCTAAAGAGTTGAAGGAGCTGAAGTAGCAACTCGATGAATAAGAGCGTATGGGTCTCATCCGAGCTAGTTCTTCTCCGTGGGGTTGTGGAGTTCTTTTTGTGAAGAAGAAGGATGGAACGGACCGACTTTGTGTTGACTATCGTCCATTGAACAAGAAGACTATAAAGAACAAGTACCCACTTCCCAACATCAACGAGCTGTTTGAACAACTCAAAGGTGCTCATGTATTCGCCAAGCTTGATCTCCGCATGGGCTATCACCAGATTCGAATTTGTGAGCAAGATATCCCCAAGACAGCTTTCAGAACAAGCTATGGTTCATACGAGTACACTGTCATGTCTTTTGGCCTCGTCAACGCTCCTCTGACATTCTCTCACATGATGAACTTCATCTTCAATCCCTACACAAATGAATTCGTCTTGGTCTACCTCGATGACATTTTGGGCTTTTCAAAGAACAAGGAAGATCATGCCAAGCACTTGCGTTTGGTGCTGGATAAGCTCAAAGAACATCAGTTCTACGCCAAGTTTTCAAAGTGCGAGTTTTGGCTCGATGAGGTTCTCTATCTTGGGCGTATCATCTCTGCCAAGGGCATAGCGGTGAATCCTGAGAAGGTGTCTGCAATTGTGAATTGGGAACCACCTCCGAACGTGAAGCAACTCCGCAGCTTCCTTGGTCTCGCAAGCTATTGTCGAAGGTTCGTTGAGAACTTCTCAAAGATCGCGAAGCCACTTTCCAACCTTCTCCAGAAGCACGTCAAGTACGTTTGGTCTCCGGAATGTGACATCACTTTCAACACCCTGAAAGAGAAATTAGTCACTGCTCCAGCTCTGACTCCACCTGATGGATCCAAACCGTTCGAGGTCTTCTGCGATGCCTCTCTTCAAGGTGTTGGTGTAGTGTTGATGCAACAGAAGAAAGTTGTGGCTTATACCTCTCGCCAGTTGAAGCCCAATGAAAAGAACTACCCCACTCATGACCTCGAGTTGGCGGCAGTTGTGCATGCTCTTTTGACATGGAGACATCTCTTATTGGGAAGAAAAGTGGACATCTTCACTGACCACAAGAGTCTCAAGTACATCTTCACTCAGCCTAATCTCAACCTTAGGCAGACTCGTTGGGTCAAAATGATTCAAGAGTATAATCTGAGTATCGAATATACTCCAGGCAAGGCCAATGTAATTGCTGACGCATTGAGCAGGAAGGCTTACTGCAACAGTTTGATTCTCAAGCCTTACCAACCCGAGCTTTGTGAAGCTTTCCGCAAACTCAATCTGCAAGTTGTTCCTCAAGGGTTCCTTGACAACCTCCAAGTCTCTCCTACTTTGGAAGATCAGATTCGTGAGGCTCAACTTCTTGATGCTATGGTGAAGAAGGTGAACATTGGGATTCCCAAGAGTCAACCCAAGTACAAGTGCTATCGTCTTGATGACAATGATACTCTCTTCTTCGAGGATCGCATTGTTGTGCCTAAAGGTGACCTTCGTAAAGTCATTATGAACGAGGCTCACAATTCACTCCTCTCTATCCACCCTGGGAGCACGAAGATGTACCAAGACCTCAAGCAGGCGTATTGGTGGACTCGAATGAAGCGTGAGATTGCTCAGTTCGTGAATGAATGTGATGTCTGCAGAACAGTGAAGGCAGAACACCAACGACCAGCTGGTCTCCTCCAACCTCTTGCCATTCCAGAATGGAAGTTTGACCACATTGAGATGGACTTCATGACGGGATTTCCAAAGTCCAAGCATGGCAATGATGCTATATTCGTTGTCATCAACAAACTCACTAAAGTGGCTCACTTTCTGCCTATCAAAGAGTCTATCACTGCAGCTCAATTGGCAGAGCTTTATACCTCTTGGATTGTCTCTCTACACGGCATTCCGCAGTTGATTTCTTCAGATCGTGGCAGCATCTTCACCTCGAAGTTTTGGGATTCTTTTCAAAAGGCCATGGGCACCAACATCCGTTTCAGCACAACTTTTCATCCTCAAACTAGTGGTCAAGATGAGCGTGTCAATCAGATTCTCGAAGATATGCTCAGGGCTTGCGTTATCTCTTTCGGTATGAAGTGGGAAGATTGTCTTCCATATGCCGAGTTCTCCTACAACAACAGCTTCCAAGCGAGTTCGGGCAAGGCCCCATTTGAAATTCTCTATGGTAGGAAGTGTCGTACTCCTCTTAACTGGTCAAAGACCGGTGAACGTCAACTTCTTGGAAATGACTTGATCACACAGGCAGAAGAGATGTGCAAAGTCATTCGTGATAACCTCAAAGTAGCGCAATCGCGCCAGAAGAGCTACTATGATAGTAAGCATCGTGATTTGTGTTTTGAGATCGGAGACCATGTTTACCTCCGCGTCTCTCCAATGAAAGGTACTCGTCGCTTCGGTATCAAAGGGAAGCTTACCCCCAGATACGTGGGTCCTTTCAAGATCGTCAGCAAGAGAGGCGATCTCGCCTATCAACTCGAGCTTCCCTCCAACTTTGCAAACGTGCACGACGTGTTCCATGTCTCTCAGCTCCGCAAGTGCTTCAAGACTCCTGACCGCACCGTCAACTTCGAATACATTGATCTCCAAGAAGACCTTTCTTATCGTGAGCACCCAGTTGCTATTCTTGAAGAAACTGAGCGCAAGACTCGCAATAAGTCAATCAAATTCCTCAAAGTCAAGTGGTCACATCATTCCAACCATGAAGCCACCTAGGAACGCGAGGACCACCTACGTTCTGAGTACCCGGCGTTTTTCCAGTCCTAGATCTCGGGACGAGATCCTTTCGTAGTGGTGGAGTGTTGTAACACCCCGGATGTAATTTACCTTATCTATACTCCAACTCTTGCCGCTTTCGGCCTAAGTTATTTTATTTTCCTCGATGTCGGGTTTTTGTCTCCGTGTGTTTGTCCCTTTGTCATGCATCTCATATCATGTCATCATGTGCATTGCATTTGCATACGTGTTCGTCTCATTCATCCGAGCATTTTCCCCGTTGTCCGTTTTGCATTCCGGCGCTCCTATCTCCTCCGGTGCCCCTTTCTACCTCTTTTGTGTGGGGGTTAAACATTTCCGGATTGGACCGAGACTTGCCAAGCGGCCTTGGTTTACTACTGGTAGACCTCCTGTCAAGTTTCATACCATTTGGACTTCGTTTGATACTCCAACGGTTAACCGAGGGACTGAAAAGGCCTTGTTTGTGTTGCAGCCCAACACCTTTCCAATTTGTCCCAAAACCCACCTAAAACCCCTCCATCGTCTAGAGCGTTCGATCATGATCACGTGGCCGAAAACTGCACTCCATTTGGAGCTTCCTAGCTCCCTCTGCCTATATATAGATCCCCTTCCTAAAATCTCGGGCAAACCCTAGACCCTTCCTCTCCATGCGCCGCCGAACAAATCTCCGTCCGGCCAGACATGTCCGCCCTCACCGCCGTCCACTCCTGAAGCGCCACATCTCCCGAGCCCCGCATCACCGTTCCGCACCCGCCGCGGCCCACGGGGCCCGTCACCGGCCCTCCCGGCCCGTCGCCCGCGCCCGCCGACTAGGAGGCCGCGTCGCCCGCATGTCTCGCCTCCTCCGCCGGCCGCCGCCTCGTTCCAACTCCGGCACCGCCGCACACCATTGCGCTCGCCGTCGTCGGCCGCGAGCTCCGCCACCGCGCCGATCTCCTCCTGCAGCGTCGTCCGCCGCCCGAGACCGCCGCCCTCCACCGCCATCCTCCTCCCCGCCGTCTCGCTGGAACCGGACCGGCCGGCGACCTCGCTGTCCCCGCCGGCCGCTGCCTCTTCTTCCCGACGTCTCCGGCGATCCTCAGGAACCGCGAAGCTACAGTGCGCTCGGATCCGATCCAGATCTGGAATCCGCGAGGGTTGACTTTTCATCCCCGAACCCTAATTTTTGGCAATTTTCATCATTCTATAACTCCGCATCTGTAGCTCCAATTTGTGCGTGTAGGATATCAAAATGTTCATCTCGACGAGTACATCATTTCTTTGCATTGCATCATTTTCATTTGAGCTCATCTTGATGCCAGAAATGCTGCTGGAAGAGGGCTATGTGATGAATTTGGTCGATCTGTTTGAGCAAATAGCTATTTGTCTTTTTGCCATGATTTATGTGTGCATGATATGCTCCTGAGCTCTACATGTGTTTTGTTATATGTCATGCCGTATTTGAAAAGGTGCTTGCTATGTATTTTTGTGATATTTTTGGTGATTAGCACAAGCTTGCAAAGTAGCGCAATCGGTAATGCTGATTTCAGGGACTTAGAATTTCACTATGTCCTTGTCCTGATTGTGTTGTTATGCCATATGTTCATGTTGTTTCCTAGTGATCCGTGCCTCTTTTGAGGATGGTCAGTAAGGATGTTTTGTTTGAATTTATGGAGCAACCTAGCTTGAGTCAATCGAGCTCTACTTTTGCTATAAAGTGAATCCTGGCAGATTGTTGACATGTTTAGCGATTTTGCCGGGGATGTTGTTATTGATCCGTGCATGCTATGTTGTTGTTCTTGTCATGTGTAGCTCCTATGCCATGTATTCATGATGGGTGCATGCTTAGTTTGTCATGCCATGCTCTGTAGTGAGTGCATCGAGCTCGTAAACATGCCTACTCGTTAACTGATTTGCATGCTCCAGTTTTTCACTAAGTCTGAAATATGTTTATGTTTTTGCCATGTTCACATGCTTGCAATTGTATTTTCTAATCCCTTTTGGCTCAAGGTATCTAAGGGACTTTTGTTAAGTTCTTTGAGTAGCTTCATTCCATGCCTTGCTTTGCCATGTTAAGTTCTTGTACCATGTAGTTTTCATGCTCTAAAGTGTGCTTCCTGATGTTAAATTCCAGACTTGTGTTAGTTTCACTAAGTCTGAAACCTGTTATCATTTGCACTTTTGCCATGCTTGTTTGAAACTGTTAATGGATTAATTAGCCGTAGCTCAATGTTCATGTTTTGTCAAGCATCATGAGTGCATCCCTGCCATGTATTTTGTTGTCATATTTGAGTGTTGTAGCATATTTATCTTGATGCATTTAGTTGGTCACTTGCTGATTATCACAGGCCGGTGCCATATTTGTTTTGCTTGCCATTTCCAAACCGTGCATCCGATTCCGGTGATCTTTATATAGATTTCAACCGAAATCACCTCACCTTTCCAGTGGCACTCTTGGATTTCCAGGTTGAGGCCAGGTTTAATCATTCCTTGTCAAATCTCGCATATGCATCGCATACCGCATCCCGCATATCATACCATGTTTGCATCATGTTGTTTGAGCATTTCACGTGGTTGATTGTGTTCCGTTTGCTTGTTGTTCTTGTTTGGGAAGAGCCGGGAGACGAGTTCGTGAATGAGCAGCCCGTTGAGTTCGCTTACGAGGATCAAGTCAACTCTGACAACTTTGCAGGCAAGATGATCATACCCTCGAAATCACTTCTATCTTTTCTTGCTAGATGCTCGCTCTTTTGATATGCCTATGCTATGATGCCTACCACTTGCTTATCATGCCTCCCGAATTTCCATGTTAAACCTCTAACCCACCATGTCCTAGCAAACCGTTGATTGTCTATGTTACCGCTTTGCTCAGCCCCTCTTATAGCGTTTCTAGTTGCAGATGAAGATTGGAGATCGTTCCTTGTTGGAACATTGTTTATTGGTGGGATATCACCATATTATCTTGTTTATATTAATGCATCTATATACTTGGTAAAGGGTGGAAGGCTCGGCCTTTTGCCTAGTGCTTTGTTCCACTCTTGCCGCCCTAGTTTCCGTCATATCGATGTTATGTTCGCGGATTTTGCGTTCCTTACGCGGTTGGGTTATAATGGGAACCCCCTGACAGTTCGCCTTGAATAAAACTCCTCCAGCAATGCCCAACCTTGGTTTTACCATTTGCCACCTAGCCTCTTTTCCCTTGGGTTTCTGGAGCCCAAGGGTCATCTTTATTTAACTCCCCCCCCCGGGCCAGTGCTCCTCTGAGTGTTGGTCCAAATAGAGCCACTTGCAGAGCCACCTCGGGGAAACTTGAGGGTTGGTTTTAGTTGTATGTAGTGTTCATCTGAGTGTTCCCTGATAACAAGATATGTGCAGCTCCTATCGGGATTTGTCGGCACATTCGGGCGGTGTTGCTGGACTTGTTTTACCATTGTCTAGGATGTTGAGTCTGATCGGAATGTCTCGGGAGAAGGAATATCCTTCGTTGACCGTGAGAGCTTGTGATGGGCTAAGTTGGGATTCCCCTGCAGGGATTTGAACTTTTGAAAGCCGTGCCCGCGGTTATGGGCAGATGGGAATTTTTTAACGTCCGGTTATAGATAGCTTGAAATTTAACTTAATTAAAATGAATCAACCGCGTGTGTTACCGTGATGGTCTCTTCTCGGCGGAGTCCGGGAAGTGAACACGGTGTTGGCGTAATGCCTGGCGTAGGTTGTTCTAGGATCACTTCTTGATCATAGTTGTTCGTCCTTGCTTTGCTTTCTCTTCTCGCTCTCTTTTGCGAAGAGGTTAGCCACCTTATATGCTAGTCGCTTGCTGGCAGCTCCACATCATACATTGCCTTACCTATAAGCTTAAATAGTCTTGATCGCGAGGGTGCGAGATTGTTGAGTCCCCGTGACTCACAGATTACTTCCAAACCAGATGCAGGGACCGATGATACCATTCCAGACGATGCGCTTGAGCTCAAGTGGGAGTTCGATGAAGACTCTCGACGTTACTATGTGTCTTTCCCAGATGATCAGTAGTGGTGCCCAGTTGAGGCGATCGGGGACTTTGTCGCATGTGGGGGTTGATCTTTATTTTGGTACCGTAGTCGGACCATGAGTGTATTGGATGATTGTAATGTTATTCATGTATTTGTGTGACGTGGCGAGTGTAAGCCAAATATGAATCTTTTCCCCTTCTATTTATTTACATGGGTTGTTGTGAAGATTTCCTTACTTGCGACATTGCTTTCAATGTGGTTATGCCTCTAAGTCATGCTTCGACACGTAGGAGATATAGCCGCATCGAGGGCGTTACATTCCTCCTTCCTCCCTCTCCACCCTTCCTCCCCATTCCCTGCCCATGAATGATTTTAGCACCACACATAATGTTCCCCTTCCCATGAACGATTATTCAGAGAACAATTAGGTTTTTAATTTTTTTAGTAAGTGTTTGTGTCAGTGAGAGGTGCAATGACAAATCAAACCTTCATATATTGTCCTTACAATCTGAACATAGTCGTGTATCATGTCTTGATAAATAGTTCCATTTGGCATCAGATTCATAGAGTCGTCATACGGCACATCAGATTCTGTGAAGATAGTGAATTTTTTAATCAAATGCAAGCGCACAGTGCAAGGAAAATTTTGATGAAGACTTCATATGCATCTGACTGAATCATACCAGTCTGGCAATATTCCAAATTGTAAGGGAACGATTCCTTATCAAATATTGGATATTCTTTGGCATGAAACCTGCTTCAGAAAATAATCAACATGGCTAGACCTAACAACTAACACACAGTTTCAGGGAGACATAATATTTCTAGTGGCATAGTAAAGATCATCTCTCAACGGAAACAATCTTTTCACAATCCTATGATCAAAGTGCTTAGTCCTACCTATCTAACTAGACTAACAAGACCCCGCAAAAGAAGGACCTCGACTAACAAGAGCTTAGAAAGTCGTATCTCCATTTTACTTTCTCCAAGAGGCAGCTAACTTCTATTTTAAGGTTGCAAGCAATTAATTTTATGATGTAAGTATAGATTGGCATGCTAAAGTCAACAAATTGTGATGCTACCAAACCTGCCCAGATCGTAAAAATTGTTGTGTTATAGTTATCGAAAAGAAGCTCGAATCTTAACAATAAGCAATACACTTGCTCAGAGTTTAAGTTTACTAAACCTATTCATTTTTGTGGACTTAGTGAACATGATAAGACAAGCCAGATGCTCTATTTTTAATTAATAGTAATCCATGATCAGCAACAGTTTCTTTCACTAATTTTCAGTTAACAGCAAACCATGATTTTTTTCAGCTAAAACTATTGATGATTTTTTGTTGGGTGACCTATTAGATCTGGAATGGAAGCTCACATAAGTTGAGCTGATTTTTGTCCAGATGAAAGCAGAGGACCATATGGTATGTGGCCTTTTCATCCATATGAAAGTAGAGGCCCTTGAGTTTGCTGGGTTTTGTCTCCGACCATTGTGTCGTGATGATTTTGCAGGTACCCCGAGAGGCCCTTGAGTTTGCCGGAATGTCGATTAACTTCCGTTCCGGCAAATTCGGGTACTCCATATGCCCTATTTTCAGCAAAGGTCATGCTGAAATTTTTCGTGAATTTTAGCATGACTTTGTTAAAAATAGGACATATGGGGTACTTGCAACAAATGCATGGGCCGGGGTATCTTAGTATTTAATTAAGTAGGATCAACTACCTCTTGTGTTATACATATAGAAATGTGATATCAACTCATAGTTATTACTAATGTCAGTTGCTCGTCATCGATAAACCCTAATATGGAAGAGGAACCACTCATCCTATGTAGTTTTGAATTATGAACGTAGGAAATGTCGTCATCGGATGAAGAAAGTCTCCCGGGGGAGTGCGACTGGTGCCACGACGATCGAGGTCTGTGCGACAGGCCTCACCTGGACGATGATCGGCGCTTCAGCATTAAGCTCGAGGAGACCTTCGAAGTTGAAATGGTATGCAACGACGACAATTGTTTTTTTCATAATTAAGCATGACTTCAACTATTTCAATGTGTAATTTTCATCTTTTACAATTCGAGTATAGCTTATCCCATGCCATGCAAGACGCTATGCCTTGGAGAGGATGGATTTTGAAGACCATGAAATTTCTGAAACAAAGAAAATTCACCTAAGGACGCATCACGATGTGGACTTTGAAGTAAATCTGTATAATTCTGAGAGCGTAACGCATTTTGGTTGCAAAAATTGGGAAGCATTTTGCAAGATGTATGGTTTTGATGAGGGTATGCTTATTACCATGGATCTTGGTAATCCTGACATCGACCAAGACAATATGGACATTTGGGTCCTTGTTGATACGCCTCCAATTCTACCGCTACGTGAGTTTCTCAAACATAGTTATTAGCTAATTTATATTGTTTATTTCAAAATAGGTGATAGCTTATTTCTGTTGACAGCTTATTTTTATTGTTCAAAGAATGTGCGGGAGATGGTAGATAAAACCCACTACACCGATGGCTCCGAATTAACAACTTACAAGGAGAAAAATCATCTGGTCGGATTTTGTACTGACATTGAGAATTACAATATCTACAATCAAACTCCTCAACATTATGGTCAATACGTGCCACTAGTGCATGTGTTCAACTACGGTAACTACCATGGAGATACCCTGGTAAGATTTCTACTATTATGACATCCGTGCATCTTTTGCATACTTCTAAAACTAGTACATCATTGCTAACTATGAAGTTATTACTATGTTTTTCAACAGATAATCCCAGAGAATTGTGTGCCTCATTTGATGTATAAGAAGGTAGTCTTAATGTTTTGAACATACAGCCAGGTCATCCTACGAATCTCAACTGTCCATATGAGATTTCTAAAAGAAGTGGAGACATGAAAATCAAAGGATGGAAAAAATGTATGGACAGTCGTAAGGAGGTTCTTAGAAGCAAAATGAAGCGAAGCGCAAGAATTGGAGACAAGATGTTCTCCATTCTCCATAATGGAGAGTCAGGGTCTATATTGTTTTATGCTATTTTACCTTAAATAGGGTATTTAGGTCCTGCCTAATACTGATGATCATGTACTAAGAACAATTAAGTAGGGTTGGTTCGACGACTATCAAGATGATGATCGTATGACTTGTTATTAATAATGAGTAGAAGTTGTATGATGATGATTAGTAGGACTTGTTAGGATTAGTATTACTTCCGACAAACTCGCTACTCGCGGTCTTGAAACTTGTAATGTTCTATCTTTGTTCGGTCTTTTGAATTTGGAGACTAATATGATGATTTCTATTCGGAGACTAATCTTCTATTGTATTCGATGAATCTGCTCTTGCTGTGTGGTGCTGTCTATATTCTATCCAATAATATATTTTGTAACCTGTGCAAAAATCAGAAAAGTAAAAAAAACTAATATTCATACTAATGGCGCATCACCCCATAGTGCGCCATTAGTATGCCAAAGCACATGGGTAAATATGGCATACTAATGGCGCATGTTGGTCTATACTAATGGCGCACCAGTGGTGCGCCATTAGTATATAATACTAGTGGCGTGGTACTAGTGGCGCACCAGTAGTGCGCCATTAGTAGGCAAAACCGGTGCGCCACTAGTAGGCCTTTTCCTAGTAGTGTGTCTTTCTCTCCAGGTCGCACTTTTTATCATTCATACCAGTAAGTACTACTACGTGTGGTCTCCAACCCAGAAGTGGAAGAAGTAGAGACGCTCTACCACGCTGTTTTTTTACGCTGGGCTCTACCATGCTGTTCATGTCCCACTCCTTTCGCTGACATGTGAGACATCCAGCACGTGCCGTGTTTGGCACCCTTCGTCGTAAGAGTTGAAATGCTAGCATTCATCAGAAATAAAAAATAATTATAAATCGGCAGTGATACTATTTTTTTGCGAACCAATCAGCACTGATACTATACCACGCGGTTTCCTTGCTCCTCGATATCGGAAAGAATACTTCCGTTCGCCAACATGTGGGACGTCGACCATCCTCGTCCGCTTACCATGCACGCAGAACTCCAAGGGAGAGTCACCCAGGTCGTCGCGCTGCAGTAACAATGACTAATGAGCCGTCAAATCACAGGCCCACTTCCCACTTTGAAGTTGCTCGGACGAAGGAACCATCATGACTTTGTTGAATTCCGCTTCTGAAGAAAACTATTGTACCAGTAGTACTGCTAGCTACAGTAGTTACTCCAACAGAGGCCTCCTTTCGTTCATAGGATAGGAATATGAAAATCATAGGAAGGGAGATGACATGCATCTCAATTCCTATAGAGAAAGAGATGCCATTTGATGCTTAGGATAGGAATTTTTCCATTTAGTCTAGGCTAATGAACTGGTAATTTGCTCTAAAAACAATAGTAGTAACTAGTAGCCTTGGTACATGCTCGTACTTAGATACAGACACACAATAACTACTAGTACTACTACTTCTCACATGCTGGCCAGACGCCGTCGTTCTCCTTCCCGGCTTTGTCGGCGACACCCCACCGTGCTTGGATCTCCGCCGACCTCTCCGCAGCAGCGCGTGCATCCTTTTCTTTCTTGCGGCGGCGGGCCTCTCTTTTCTTGAGTGCTTTGTGACTTTTCCGCTCCCTCTGTGCAGCTTTGGCCACCTCTTGCTCTACCGCCCATTCGGCCTTGGCATCTTCAAATTCCTCCCACATAGTTGTGAGGTCGCGAGCGGCGATGAACTCGGCACGGCGGGATGCCATCGCTTCCCTACCATTTTGTGTGTGGTCGTGGGCGGCGAGGAACTCGGCACGGCAGGATGCCATCGCTGCCTTACCGGTTAGTGAGCGGCGCGGTGGCATGAACGACGCTTGGTGAGAGCTCTGGGGTGGAGTGGCCGGACAACCGTATAGTGCATTGGTTTGTCAAGAGCTCAAGGACAGAAGACAAAGCAAATTTGGTTTCCCCTTCAATCCTGGTCATTTATTACCGACTTGAACTATACAAAGTGAGGATACATCTGTTTCTATAACTCGACATCAAAAGTTGTTGAGGATACATCTGTTTCCATAACTTGGAGAGGGTTCGCATGATTCATCGCATGATTCACTATCAAACAAAAGTAGCAAGATCCGCCCACACAAGACAGTACACTAGCCCTAAGATGGTTTGATAACATGCATCATTCTGGTAATTAAACACAGGGCAATGCAAACTACCCTGAAGGATTAGCGCGACCAACTATTTCTTGTCATCGATCTCTCTGGCAATGACCACAGCACAGACAGCGGCATGGGAATCGATTTCTCGGGCGATGTCCACAGGACTGACCGCGACATCGGAATCGATCTCTACGGCGATGTCCACAAGATGGACATCGGCATCGGAATTGATCTCCGGCGCGATCCCAACAAGACGGGCCACCACATCAGAATCATCAAGGACGTCCACCGGCACCTTCACAACACTAACATATTAGAAAGCACATTGCAAATAATCAAAAACCACAACTATGGTAATAAGACATTTTTTTACCTTGTGCAGCTCACCGGGGGATCTCATCCCTCCGGGGGCCATCTCCTCGTCCTCGATGGGGGCCATCACCTTGCCAGGGGAATACTGCTTCTCAACAGCGACTATCTCCTCAAACTCGGTCTTGAGCCTCACATAGGTGGCAATCAGAGTTCCTGGGGTAGGCATGGTGGGGCCCTTGCTGTTCTTCCAACTTTCTTTGAGGAGTTTGTCCGCGAACATCCTCAACTCTTTGTCCAATGCTTGTTTCTTGGAGTTCTTCGTCTCCATGGCTTGGCCCGCCAACATGGTCAACTCGTTGGTCGGTGCTTGCTTCCTGGAGATCGCTATCTCTAGTGGGTTGTCCGCCGACAACTCTTTGCCTAGTGCTCCAGGATCCATCAATGAACTGACAAACAAAAAGCAATCGAAAGGAAACCACAATCGCAATGAAAACGGGAAAAGAATAGGATGTGAGAATCAGTCGGTGCTTCGCAAAAAGAAGATTCTTGGATTGAAAATATAGCAGCATAACTGATTCGCCCACCTTTCCTTCGTCGGTACAGAAGAAAAATGGCAGAAGTGAGTAGCTTGGAGTGAGGTTTTCTTCAAGAAAGGGAAGAAAGGGCTTGAACGAGCGTTCCAGTGAAATGATGGTTGCTTCGTCCAGTCCAACTTGGAGGCCACCTTACCACTTCTATTAAAGGTGTGGGTTTTGTGATATGATGGGTCATGACGGCCACACCGGGGTGACAGGTGAGTCTCGACTGTAGCACCTCGCTGTGATTTGGTGGATGGCATGCGGGCCCGGATGCTTTGAAATGTCCCGCATGTGCATCGCGACCAAGGCGGAGAGGAAAATGAGAGAACTACATAGTTAATGAATGAGTTTAATTAGGTTAGTTTTGTAAATTACGAGATACATTCCTACAATCGCAAAATGCCTTGGTTCATGAGATTTGAGCCCTATAAACCGGAAGGGAGGGAGTACTGCACACGGTGTAGTCTAGTCACTTATTGAAATCTCTAGAAAGGCAAGTACTCCTTTCCGGTTTACAGGGCTATACTACTCCCTCCGTCTAGGTGTGTAAGTCATCTTACGAAAACCAAATAGTCCCAAAACACTTAGGCGCGGGGCATTAACTTCTACCTTGTTTCTTGTTTCTTGACATATCAACCAATAAGAGATGAGAGGTGTGCATGCTTTTAATGACTTGCAATGGCTAGTTCATTTCATGCAATGCTACTAATTATCAAAAAAACATTGGTGACCCCAGGAGGAAACGGTGCTAAGCGTGTGGACCTGTGTAGAATGAGTATCAACCAATGGATAATGGAGTTTAATTGTTAAACAATAGCAATTTTGTCTCATGCAAGAGCTTGGCTAGTACTCCAAGGAACCGCACCATGCGAGCGTTCGCGACTTCCACGTTCGGGTTGCGCTTGGCTCTTCGCCTCTTCGATAAGACGAACAATGATGTTACTCCTACTTCTACAGTATCGAATCCACTGCTGCATGTCCGTCCACCTCGTGTGGGAGGGATAGCGTGTAGCGAAAGCTTCTACTTACTGCTCCTGCCTTTGCGTCTATGATAGGTGGGCCCAACAGGTGGTTGTCCCTCCTGTCATGCAGCCAAAGGCAGGTGCAGTTAAGGCACCGGAGCTCAGTCCGCGAGGGATAGGGCGTTGTAGTAATCAAATTTCTCGGCCTTGTATGAGTTGACACGACACATCAAAGCACTACACTCGATATAAGTCTTTTTACACATTTCAAATTGGCTACTTCGTATGTAGGAGTAGACATATTCTGCTTCGTATGTAGTCACTTGTTGCAATCTCTAAAAAGACTTATATTTGGAAACGGAGGGAGTACAACGCATGCGTGCATGCCGTGACTTTCCTTTTGATACTTGCATGTGTTCATTTGATGCACCTTGCCAAATTTTTACTATAAATTTAACTAACCAAATTTTCATGCATGTCACAAAAAATTACGGGGTTGTTTGGATTGTGACTATGTTTGTCTTATGTTGCCATATTATTTTTCCCACACTTGCCACACTTGCCTAACCTGAGATGCTCAAATTGTTAGACACACTTTCGCTTGCCTAAGGGAATGTTGCCACAATTTTTGTCTCTATGACATGTGGGGTTCACTGCTAATAAAAAAATTCTTGTCTTAGGTGTGGATAATAAAAAAGACTTATATTTAGGAACAGAGGGAGTAGAAAATATAAATAATAATGCATGTTGGGGCACCCCACGTTTCCGCTAATTTTAGCCGTGGGCTTGTTCACAATTTTTATGAGGGGGTGGTTGTTCATTTAATGTAGGGACTTGTAGTACCAGACTTGGACGATACAAAGTGCGACCTGGCACACCATAACACCACTTGGAACAAGCGGGTAGCTATCTCAAAAAACAATCAACAAGTAAAAAAGACTGTGACCTGGAATGTAGTAGTACACAATTTTAAACGATTGTTTTGATGGAGTGAAAAAGGAAAACTACCCCACTACATATATATATGGCGGAGCCTCTGCGCTTGCTTGCTAGGGTTGCTCTATTCACACACTCTCATCCTCTCCAGATCTAAACAAGATAGGGGTAGTAACACTGTCTTTCTCCCTTAAAAAAACACTGGCTTTCTATCCTCACCGCTGGTTACAGATCTGGACATATCCCCCTCTGCTGGTGAAGGGGAGGAGGGGCAGCGTTTAGGCCATCTTCGACAGCAAGGGAGGAGACCCACTGTCGGCCGCATCGTTATCTCTGGCCGAGCGCCGGTGCGGGAGGTCCTCTGATCCCTTCGTCGTTGCTTGTGGGCGGATCCGGCCTCCCGTCGCCCACCTATCCACATCCCGATGACCTTCAGGTATATCTTCCTTCGAAACCGCCTTAGCTCTACTTCCCCAGCTCGCTACGTTGCTGCATGTGCATCATTTTCTACCTCTCAGCCCCTCTCGATCGGATGGTCCAACGTCACATATATTTTTTCTATTGTTAGAGGTAAAGCTACTTCATGGAGTCAAATCTTGTACTCCCTCCGTCCGGAAATATTTGTCATTGAAATGGATGTATCTAGATGTATTTTAGTTCTAGACACATCCATTTTGATGACAAGTAATTCTGGATGGAGGGAGTACTTCGTTCAAACAAAAAATAAATTGGGGGTGGGGCAATTTAGTATGTACATCGGACTTGGTACAAACAGGAAGGAAAGGGGGTGAAAGTAGTACAGACCGGTCATCCAACCGGTCTCTTGGTCGAAAAGGGAAATATAGGGGTAACGCTATACACAGTGGTATGACCAGGACTAGATTTGCTATCCACACATAGGAGTACGTGGCTAGAGTGAACAAAATGGGACAAACCCAGATATGTTTCTTGGATGTTTGTTTCTCAGGGCAACAAACTATGAATCACCATTTTATGCCCCTGTTTACATACATGGTGCTGGACTACTGGTGCACCCACTGTCCCATGCCCTTATACCAAATATTTAGGCTCCGTTCGGAATAAAGGGGCAGAAAACATAGGTCTTGATGAAAATAGAGGAATATGAAAGGAATGTAGGTATAAAACTATGGAACAGCGAACCGGAGGAAACTCTCAAGAGAATGTGTTCGGGTGGACTACAAAATGTATAGATTTGTTTTTTTAGAGTAGCATGCTTGGCAGTATAAGATGCTATTTGTTTATTCAGCTGCATAGTGACTACTCTTGTCCTCACCTCACATACCACACATAGGTTGATTTTTTTAATCCGGCAACACAGCACAACAACCTGTCTAACGCATGGCAGCGAGCACCTGCCTCGGGCTTCCGCCCAAAAAATGAGCAGCGCGTGGATGTTTCTAATCCTATGGAATCAGTACTACCACACCAGCTTTCCTATGAAACACTATTCACCTTTCCCGTGTTCCAAACGGTTGGAAGGGAAAGAATACCGTAGGAATTGTGTTCCTACGAAAATCCTGCACCTAACCTGTGAACCGAACGCAGCCTTAGTTGTTCTTAATCTAATGTCCCTAGTAAAAATGAAGCCATGCCACTATTATAAGCGATGACAAGTTTAGCCAAATGTTTTTGCCTGAAATTGTTTGAGACTCTGAATGTTTCCTCTGTGCCTTTTTGTGCAAAAAGGGATATCCAATTCACCTGGTTGCTGTTGTGACCTTTTGGTGCACTGCACAAAACTCTTCTTAAAAGAAGTGACTTTTGTGCTGTTTAACTGGAATGTCAGAATGGAACATTTGGTTCATTTTGGTGGAACTGCACAAAGGGAGATCTGTGTTCCAATCCTCATCATCCATATTTGCGCCATAACCTTCCTTTAGGTAAGAATGATATTTAATGCATGTGTTCATCTCTATTTTCCGACTGCCATGAGAAAATAATGATGTTTTTTACTAGTACACTTGTACTCCCTCACGGACAAAACCAATTCTGAATTAGAAGACCAATCATGTACTTGGTTTCACCAACTGGTGAGGAGAAAGAGAAACAGAGCATGAAGAGGAAGAAGAAGAATAAACAGTGCCAAGGCGATCTTGCTGAAGCCAGAGGCCTAAGTCTAGGCCATTCAAGGGCTCTGGCAATGACTACCTTACATGTGAGACGATCCTCCAGGGAGCCCTTCCACTTCTGCTATCTCACTTAATTAATTAGGAGTACTTAAGTACCACTAATTTATTACTGCCTAATTTTCCTGTTGGAGTTAAACAAATCTTTAGTAGGACCCTATGCTGAATCATGTACGTGTGTATGTTTGTCTATGGGGGTGAATCATGTGGTGGAGCAGGGAGGGAATATTATTAGTGTCATGACATAATAGTGCTATTGTTTTGCATGTCAATTTATTTCCATTGGTTCAATGAGGCAATGTTTTGCGTATTGTCCATCATGAATTTGATGCTACTGTTTGAGTAATATGCTAATGTCTTCCAATCCTTTCTCACTAAGCTAATGAAGATTTCACCTTGTTCCTACTTGTGCAAACAGGGATCATGTTGTGCCAATCATACATTTAGTGGAACTACACAAGACAATACAATGAACTGTATCCCAGCCAGTGCTTTAACTCTACTGGAAGTTCTTGATAATCTTTCGATATAATCTCAGCACTGGTAAACAAGAGTGATTTCAACCATACATTTGAAGTGCACAAAAATATATACTATTGTGTGATTCCAGTGAGTGCTTTATCATCTCTTATGGGACTACATGAATAAGCTTTTTTCTCAGGTTGGTACGGGCCTAAGGCCTTCATCCATATTAGTTTGTTGTCATCTATATTTGTATCATGCTACTATCATGAGAAACTCCTTTATCTTTGCACGTTAAAGTTTTGCAACCTATGATAAATGGCAATGCTTTGAGTGTTGAGTTGTGCTAATTGGCACTGATTAAATAAACTAATACCTCTCTTTAAGAAAGACTACTATGTTGCTAACTTTACCCATTAAGATAATGAGGGTGCTTCTATTTGTTAGTGTATGTTTCATCAACTAGTCCCACTATTACAGTATCTCACTCTCTCATTATATGTGCCAACAGGGATGCTCGATTTTGGTGGAACTGCACAAAAACTTTGGGTGCTTCATTCCCTCGACAACTTCCGTCCTTTCCTGTCAGTTGCTAATCCCCACTTGCTTTCTTCCTTTGATGTTAGTCGCTTGGCTTATCTCGGCATCCAGTCAAAGGAAATAGTAATTGATATGCTACCTCACAGAGGTTGGTACTGGTCTTTATCCTAATTATTGTGCCTGTCATATGTATTGGTAATTTGGTATTGTGCTACTGTTTGCTGATTTCATAAATGAGTAATTTGGAGCCTGAACTCACAGGCAAATCATTACATTGGGTGATTTCAGTAGAACTGCACCAAATGAGCAGATGGACAAGTACTTATGCTGCTGCTATGTACTTCAAAGTTCACTCAGACAAGCATCGATGTTGACAGGAAGTGTCTATATTCATTCGAGTATCAACCGGCGTCAACCAATTGTCAAACTCCAAGTATTAGGAGAGTGAACGTCAAAAATATTGCTTGGTGCATAGCCCAGAAAAATGCAGTCCAGTCTTTGGTCCCAACTTGTGCCTTTTGGTTATTGGCACATATGGTAGCGAACTATATGGCATGTAGTCTAAAGATTCCAGACAAGTTGGTTGACGCGTATATTCATCTAGCACTTAATCAGTCTGCACACCAAGGATGCTCCATTTCAGTTGAACTGCACAAAAAATTTGGTTGGTTCATTTTCTCAACCGCCTCCTTTCTCGTCTGCAATGTAGAATTTTAGCGAGATACAGGACCAAGATGAGCCAGTAAACTAGTTGGATGAAAGTAGTGGCCAAGTTGCTCTAACCTCCCTCGGCACGAGGCCACTATTTGAGGATAAACCTACGAGCAAAGTTTAGATTGTCTGTGCTGCCTCTTATGTACTCGAAAGTTTACTCGTACAAGAACTAATTTTAGCAAGAAGTACCTCTGATTGAACACCATTTACCAATTTGTACCCTAGGTAATTAAAGTTCTTCCATGGATCATATTGGCTGTGATCTCAATCATTTGGATGCATAAACATACTGAACATGTGCATATCTGAATCTTTTTGTGAATTATGTATGAATATTGTCGTGTGATCTATCAATCATTTGTACTACAGAAAAATACACTTCCGTGATGATACGTGTTTGTCACGGTAGGTCGCGTTTTTTGTCATGCATGTACATCCATGATGATTTTATAACAGAATCAAGATAGTCATACCTGTGATGTCGTAGAAGTGTTCCATGACATTACCAAAATTATCATCATGGAAGTGTCCACTTCCATGATGATAAATCGCGCGTCACAGAAGTGCTTTGGTCAAGGGTGACCGACACGTGGCATCCACCGTAACGGAACGTCGTTAAGCTATCGGGTCAGATTTTGGATCCGATAACCCGTTAACAGCCCTGACCAATGGGAAATTTCCACATGTAAAATTCTGATTGGCCGAAGGGAACACCTGTCAGCTTGTCAGTGGGCCAAATGTCGCCCGTCCATTGGAGCAGACCTGCCTATGATACGTCGACACGTGGCTGGGCCCAACAGAGGCCCGTATAGGTTAAAAAGGCTGGCCCAGTCAAAGGCCCGTAGAACTTAATCAGGTACTAGTGGTCCAGCAAAATAACGGCCTGCTTAATAAAGGCCCATTTACGGCCCGAAGCCAGATCTGGCCCGTTAATTGTTCGCCCAATATTTGGGCCCATTTACTGCCCGAAGCCAGATCTGGCCCATTAATTGTTCGCCCAATATTTGGGCCCATTTGCGGCCCGAAGCCAGATCTGGCCCGTTGATTGTTCGCCGAATATTTGGGCCCAACTACAGCCCAGTGACTTTGGGCCTATTAGAGGCCTGATGTAGACATGGGCCCATTTCATCCCGGTGTGACTTTCAGCCTGGGAATGGCCCGTGCTGCCCATGGGCCATATATGGTCCGACGGGACATCGGGCCGACTAACGGCCCGTGCTAAAGGTGGCAACAATTAAGCCCAACGTGACTTTGGACCTGTTAAAGGCCTATCACATAATTCGGCTCGTTGATGTCTGTGCTAAGCTTTCGGCCTCTTAATGGCCCATGATATTAGTGGGCCAACTAAGGCCTGAGATATGTTTCGGCCTGGTAACGGCCCGTGAGCTAACTGGGCCCAAAACGGCCCGGTCTACATTTCGGCCTGCTGAAGGCCCGTCGACGACTAGTGAAAATTGAGGCCCAACATCCATTTTGGCCTGCTAAAGGCCCGTGGTTTCATCTCGGCCGTAACAGGCTAGTACAATATTCAACCTGTTAATGGCCCAACGCTACCTGAGCCAGACTAAGCGCTGGGTCGACAAAAGGCCGAACTAAAATATAGGCCACTGTAAGTTTGGGCCTGGCGCGATGTGTGAAGGCCCCAATCATTCGGGCCCAAGAAAGACGCAGGCCGGCCCAATTGGGGCCCGCTAAAAACCTGGCCCATTAGAGTTGAATGTTTCGGTCCGGTCGACTACATCTGATTTTTTTCCAGATAGTGAATGATGGCAGTAACTAGTAGTCATTAAGAACAAACCTACTCTATACAATAAATAAATTACGGCATAGTAACTAAGAATAAACCTACACTTTACAATAAAGGATTTAAGGTATATTACATCCACTCGGCATCGAAGTTCGCCACCAGTGATCATAAAGCGCAACGAAGAAGCAGATTACAAAAACTGGGCACCATTGCAGCGTAACAAAATAATACTGAACCGAGACCACTTCCAAGACAGTTCAAGAAAGGTTAGCCTTGCGGGAGAACTGCTGCGCAAGCTGCTGAGCAAGGCTGTGAGACCGGCCTAGCATGTCGGTCATAGCTTCCAGGTGTAGCTGTTTAGCGATGAGGTTCTCACTGGTGTTCTCCGCAATCTTTCTTAGAGATAGGACTTCAAGTCAAAGTTGAGTTGCAGAATGCCTTTCTGCTAGAACTTGGGACTGAAGAAGTCGAAGTGATTCAGACAATGAATTATGTGAGCTTGTCTGACTGTTAGTCTCAAGTAACTTGAACACTGCATCAAGACAAGACTTTGGGGTTGTCTCGCTATCTTGAAGATGTTTTGCCTTCTTTGCTGCAATATATGTTGGGTTTGTCTCACAGCCTTTAGCAGACTTGTGCATGCCATCAGGCATATCATCCTGAAACAAAGCAAAGAGATGACATGTTTTGCACGTGTATAAACAAATATGATAAATGTTCTGTCAATGCTATCAATTTCAAATTAGAAAATAAAGAGTAAGTTCAAAATATCAATAGCATGATTTGGCATTGTTCATAATGCGGGGAGCTTCACCACACTACTGGATTACCATGTCAACATAACAAGCATAGATGAAGGGCAAAGAAAATCATTGTATCTATTTTGGATAATGTGCATGGCATGTTGTTCATATCATCAGCCACATCAATAAGATAAAACAGGAGATGACAAGGTGCAAACGTGGGCTGCTTCACCACACACTAGATTATAGATCCACAAAAACAAGCATACATTAATGGAGTATTAAGTAATGTGCATTGTATGAATAAGGAATTTGGTTTTATAAGTAAAACTTAGAACTTACGGTTCTTACGAACATGCATTTTGGTAGAAACAGCAAACTAAACAGCAGTAAACGATAGGGAGTATGAGAAAATTAAACAACAGTTGAGGATAAAAGCTTTAGAAGGACTGACTTACATTAACAGTTAACACCGGCTTTATAATGCCCTTCTCCATGTCAAGGGAAGGCTAACTCAAGAATTTCAGCACAGAATCTTCTTCATAAGCATTGTTTGTACTCTACATTTTGTAGAGAGTAATTATAGATATGAAAATACTGGAAGGGATAGAGGATAATGAAGATAAGATGCAGATTGATGCTACATAATCAACTACCAATCCCTGGAAGTACAAGCATTATAGGACAAAATGTACTAACAAGAGCAATGGGCTACACTTCTGCACTCGCATTGTCTGTGTATTCTACTTGTTGGTAAGATTAAATATAGATCTAATCTTTTTTAGTAAATGGTGGGCGAGGGAGATAAGATGCAGAATGCTACAAAATGAACCAATCCCTCTTCCCATAATACAAGAGTGTTTTGAACACTTGTGTACTATACAAAATGTTCTTACATTATGGGACGGAGTGAGTAGCTGTTAATGTTAGTACAGTGATAGACCACGTTCAGTCCTTACAAGAGGACTGCAGAGCTAAACTTCTTGAAAAGCATTGGGTTGATTCTAAATTCATGTAAGAGTCCATACGGATCTTATAATGTCCACCAAATGGACGATTACGAGGCTAACATGTGCAGTGATGCTACATAATCAAACAACTATGAAAGTAAGTATGGTCATACAGGGCAAGAGATACTCACAAGAGCAATGCAGTGTGAAGTATAGTTGCGAGAATCTGTGGTCCCTTGAGAACGAATGTTCTTCTACTAACAGTTTTCGTACAAGTGAGACATTAAGGCAAATGCAGAAATGTAGTTCAAATTGTGATGTGATATCATAGACAGTACCTTATGCTGCAGCCGAGACCAATGTGTAACAAGATTATTCCAGTCACCGTCGGATAAATGTAGCACCGGAGACTTTACAGAAATTTCGTTCAGAGGCTTCCATCGAAGTGCGCTTGACTCATGTAGGAACGATACTTCATCAACGAGTGCTTGAAAAGCACAACCAACCCTTGCTCGTCATCACAATCCAGTTTGCTCCTCGCATATTTAAAAGAATGAAATCTTGTGTCTTCTGTCAGCAGAAACATACGAAGTAATGACCATGAATAACATTAGTACATTACTTACACGTAAGTTGCGAAGGAAGACTGGAAATTGTTCTGTATCTGCGGTATAATCTTTCCATGAAGGAAAGATGCGCACAAAGTTGCTGACAACAACATAAGCTTCGTCTTCTAAACTGGGAAGAAAAGGAACAGGGGTCTTATTTGCTGCAATTGGGGCTCTCTCTGGTTCGAAAAGGGATTTGGCAACTGGATTTGGTGTACTCTTTGCTGGAATGGGGGTTTTGCATCGTACAGCTGGTGCCATGTCAACTGGCATAATGATACTGTTTGCTACAGTTGGGGTCTGCTGAGTTGGGGCATCAGAAATGACCAGTGTAGTAGGGCTAGAGTCTGCTGGAGTTGGGGTATTTTGTGGGTCAGGTGATATTGCAACTACACCTAATGGGCTATTTGATTTATGAGGTGACACTACCTTTTCCAAATACTTTGCTTGTGCTCCTCCACAATCAGCAGTCGCCCTCTTCCTTTTGAATGTCTGATACACAAGAACAGCATCTGAATGGATAAATATGGTATGATGACAGATGGAATATGTACTGAAAATGGATAGGCATGGCGTATTCACATACACGATGTGTAAACTAAGCTAATGGCAGTTCAACAAAGTAGAAGCAATGCAAAGCATCAGTTGCAAGATATGTGCGACAAATATAACCTTGGAAAGTTAGAGCAAGCACCTTGATGGGTGAATAAGATAGGGAATCTTCCTCTGACTCCTCCACTAGGGAGCTACATTGACTTAGGTCTCCTTCTAGCTCAGAATCACTGTTAGGATCATATTCTGAGCATGAATCTGTGGGTGGAGAGCGTTTGCATTGCATTGCATCCAGACTTGATTTCAGTCCCTTAATGCCAAGTTTGACAGCCATGGCATTGTTCTGCTCTATTCTTTTCATGTGCGCAAGCTCATAATCATTATGATGCTGTTTAGAATCTAAGATTCATGAAAACATAAAAAGTAGTCAGATTATCTATGGAATGCATTGCGGATTCAACTCGGAGAGTGTTTCCCTATGAACCCCTGCATATGCAAAGTTCACCTCGCCAACCGTGCTGACCAGACCACACACAGAAATACAAACCCCTTATGTCTCTATAACAGGCAGGCACACATTTCAAAACTGAAGTAGGAACATTAGAATCATATGAAATTCGTATTTGAACAAATAAACTAAGCAATTATGAGTGGCATAATGTTTAGCTTCAAGGGTGGAGTGTTGGTAGTGCAACACAAAGCAAGTAGGCAGATTGTATTCCATGTAAAAGATCGAAACCTATGTAAAAGCTGGAAATGACACTTTCTTTCTATACAATGCAGTGTTCGTTACCCACACATGATGGAAGAGATCACATAGAGAAAAACTATTCACTCATGTCTATGGTTCCAGTATTTAGAAATAGGGTGGTCCACCCTAAAAGAATATTGACAACAAATATGACAAGGCAAGCATAGAGGTAGTGAATCAATCATTTACTTGTGAGCTTACTAGGACAAGTATGCATAATTGTAACTGCAGTAAGAGACTGTCCAAAATCTGAATGAAGAACTTTGTCTAGCACTTACTATTTGCAACTAATCGACGTGAATAATTGGATATTATATCGAATGAGTAAGAAATACAAGTAAAATTGTCAACAAACCTGGCTTGCAGTAGTAACCTGGCTCAATGTCACTACGACCAACAATCCAAAATGACTAGTTTCTGTTCCGAGGGCCGGAATTTTTAAAACCCTATGAACTTTAGAGATACTAAAGATTACCGAAATACATCTGAACCACTAAGTGTAGGTAGCACTGAGCACACAACAAACCCTAATGACAGTCCTGCCTAATGAGTAATGAATCAATTAGAAAATGGGTGATGAGGAGTGGCTGCTGAGTGTTGAGGACGTATCTCAGGATAAATCGGGTTGGCCTGATGGGTGCTGCACGCATGAGCCCTGAATGGATTGGGAAGGTAGGCATAGCGGCACGCCCGAGCAGCGGTGACGATGTTGGGCGAGCGGCTCCTAGCCTCCTGTTAGTCCGCGTCTCCTCCTAGATTCATGCTGTCCGGGGATGGCAAGTCGCCGGCGAGGCAGGCGGCTTGGGGCGAGTAGAGATCGGAAGCGCGCAGCAGAACAGAGGGGAATCGGGGCCTGGGACAACCCAAATCCCAGGGTGGGCCGGCCCACCGTGGGCGCCCTGTAGAGATACACACCCGAGCGGCGAACATTCATTTTTGAAACTAATTTACGAACATTTAGCTGACCAATTAAACAACTCTGTTTTAATAATATCAGATTCGTATTTGAACAACTAAGCTTGTTTAGCTTGATGGGTGGAGCGGTGTTATTATGACATGAAGCACGTATTTTGATCGTATAGTGATCATAAAAGGGGGAAACTCTAAGCATATTTTTTAGCAAAAGAGGGCTTCCCCTCCGATTTCTATTAAAGAAACCACCACGGAACCAACATGATCAATTAAACCCTAAGCATGATCAATTAAATCGTATTACGGCTATGCCATGGCAGATTTGAAGCTGCAAACCGGAGAAATGATATTTAGCATCCATTGTTTGCTTCGAACTAAGAACTAAATTCTAAGAGCTGAAAAGAAAGTAGAGTAACCAAGTTAAGATCTATTTTATGGTTGAGATCAAAATGTTGAGGAGATATGAAGTACCACCTCTCTTGCGGCGCTGTGTAGGCATCGAGGGTGCGATGGCTGTCGGTGGCATTGAAGCAAATCTGTGATGCTAGACGGGTGCATCGGGGGATAAGTCCCGTTGCGGTGGAAGAGAAGGTCGTGTGAGCGGCCCCGTCAAAGAGGACGACGGCGCCGATGAAGCGAGAGGACGCGATGCAAGGCTATTGGTCCGTCGCCATGGATGAGAAACATCCATCTCTAGCATTGGACGACGCGGTCTTGGTAGGCGCTCCGGCATGGTGGAGGACAGTGGTGATGGATGTGGTGGAGGACGGCGGCGATGGATGGGGTGGTGGACGGAGGCTGGTGTGGGGATGGGGTGTTCTAGTGCGGATGGTGTATAAATGGGAAAATGGAGGGAGAGGTACGGGGAACCATGTTTTTGAGACGCGCATGTCTGAAATATGGGAAAGTTATGAACTTAGCCCCCGTTTAAAATTTGGACGTCTCGTCGGTTGGGGATAGAATGGTAATCTCGCATCTCGCCAATATTTGCCAAGAGCGATTTCAGGCGAGGAGATGGTGGTTGGCGCCCATGGTTAGTGCCCACAGTGTATGAACGGGGCTGACAGGTAGGGCGGTTGTGTCATGTCTGAGTGAAGTTACAAACCTGCCCCTATTGAAAATATTTTCCTACATCGATTTCGGCCGAGTCGAGTTTGTTTTGCCGCCCACCGTGTATGAATAGGGAATGGAGGGATAAACAGAGGTCTTTCGGACAAGCTTGGATCAAATGAGTTTTGCCACCCATGTTTGATGCCCACCGTGTCGGAATGGGCTTAGAGGCAGTCGTGTCACGTCTAATTGAAGTTAGTAACCTACCCCTATTTAGAGCAGTGGAAATCGGGCCGATGGATTGTCTGTGTAATGGGTAGACAGTAATTTCCATCTCCGAAACACTTGGCTTCGGGCAGCCGACGTGGGAGTGGACATTTTGCTACTTCTTTCGAATTTTGGGACAATAAGCATCCACGTTTACCCTGGCAACTAAATTCGAATCCATTTTCTATTCCTATATGAATCTTTATAAATCATGTATTTTTATATATCTTCAAAAGGACGACAAAGATGTATTCCACTATCATATATGAATATGGTTTACAAATGACGATACTCAAATTCAGAAACTAGAATCCAGTTTAAGGTGAATTCGAATATTTGGAACACTTCATGTCCAACTCAAATGTCACACGCAGCATAATGTGTACTCCCATTTAGATATGTACATAAGCGATGTATCAAGATACAAATACCGAGTCAATCAACCAAGAATGTACAGAACTAAAAGACATATAAACACTTATAGAGTATATGGATCAATAGTATCAACTAACATACATAAGCCAAGCCGCTGTACTTTTTTTTGGCAACAACAGCATCCTTTTTTTAGCCAGCATCTTGGCCCTTTCCGATGCCTGCCACTTATGGTCCATCTATACTACTACTATTGTTGAATGCACATTCAGCCCGATTGGCATATTTGTAGGTCTGGCACAGCAATCCAAATGAAATGTCTCCGAGTCTTATCAATTAATACAGACTTGTGCTCAAAAAATTACAAACCAAAAAACACAATTATTACATGATCTCTCAAACAAATGGTTTGATGGATTACATGAACAGACAACACAAAGGTTATTCAACTATGGAAAGAACATTTCAGCTATGATTTACCAAGTGGGAATTTAATTTCCTTTTTTCTTTCAGGACCTTAACAATCTGGTCAGTCTCAGCTTGCTTCATTTTGAAATCCACCAAATATTTAATGGTTGTCTTGAGTACTGCTTGTGATTGTGCTGTTTTCTTCCTCAACAACTCAACTTCATCTCTAAGTGCAGAAGCAGAATCTCTTTTTACCACTAGTTTAGCCTCTGGAGCATCAGCAGTTGGCAATTCATAATGCACGATTGGGCCGGTGCCACTCCTGTGGGATGATGCAACGTCCATGGGGACCTCGCTCTTTGATCTTGGGCTAACCTGTTTTGCCATTAAAGTTCCGATTGGATTCAGAAAAGTTGAAGTTAGCAGAACATCTCAACTGGGAGTTATAAAAGCAAACCAGTTAACAAACAAGGAATTAAAGAGTTTCAATTGGATGCTGAAAAGTAGTTATTAACATCATTGTAACCCGCTGTTGCAGCAGCAAAGCAGTTAAACAAACAAGTAGATATTTAAGTTAAGGCAAACAGGTAATTCTTAACAGTAAGTATCAAACACATAGACAGGCGCATTCCACAATATGATTAATAGGTTGTGCCATTATGTAATCAGTAGCAAACTAAATTAAGCCAAGCAACGTAATTGAACAATTTTGCAATAAGTGGCTAACTAATATTCCGAGAAGCACGTAACTGAACTTACGCTAGTTCTTTGTACAGGCACACTGCAACTTCTTTTTTCGCTTACAAGGTTGTACGAAGGAGTCCATGGCATCAATTGCTTGGATATGCAGTCCCAATACTTCTTTCTTCCCACACTGCATGGGTAAGTCGAATGGTTAATCTGGTAAGATGGTGCGTCCTTGATATGTTATATGAGGACGTGTAGTCAGAGTAGTTGTAGCCAAACACATCACATGGGCTTTTACTATATATTTCATGCGATTACTTTTGGCATATCGAGATCTAAGCAATCTACAATAGGATGAAAAGATTGGCATCCTTCACATTATTGGCGAACTCAGTTCATAGAAACAAGCAATTCAACCATTCTGTGGGTAAATCAAAATCGCCACTGGAATATTTTTCACTATCCAATCATACACGCAAAAAGGGGCGATGCCACCATAGGGGCTGGTATGGGCGGCCGCCTCAGGTGGCTGGAAAGTCTGCACCGAGTTTGAGTCGTCCAGATTGGCCCATGCTAGTTTTGTTCGTCCCATCGCACAAGCAGGCAATGTAAAAAATGAAGAAAAATGTTTCAATTTGGATGGGCCAATAACATAAGTGCAAGGCAGACCCTATAGCAGGCTCGCGGCCCAAATGCGCGCCTCCCATATCGATCGACAACAGGAAAAATCCCAATTCATTCGCTCCAGCCTCTAGTCTGGTTCGCTCCTAACCTAGCCGCCGCTGGACAAACCGACACAGCACTTCCTCACGCCCTCGTTTGAGGGCGGTCGCTGGGCTTTAAGCCAACGGAAGGACAAGAAGATGAAGATCCAACCCTGGGTGTAGCCTGCGTGGGAGGCAGCGACGGCAGCATGGGCATGGCATCGTGCTTGCGCAAACGGACAGTCGCAGCTTGCAAGAGTAGCATGCGCAACGAGCAGGTACATCACATCCCTGATTATATCTAATTCAACTCTTCAATTTCTGGCCAATAATTAAACCTGACGGTGTTGTAAAACTGCTTGTATTTAGGGAATCTATGAGAAAATGAAACCAATTTCTACTTATTTTATAACTCCCCCAATCAATACTGAACTGACTAAATCTGATATATCTAATCAAGTTTCCGGTGCAAACATACAAGCTCATGTTGTTCTTGAGCCTGAAGTGTCTAATGAATAGACTGCTAACGAAGGATTTGAAGCAAACATTTTACATGCTCCTGGTGATGAACATATAGTGTCTAATGAGGGATCTAATGCAAGCATTTTGCAATCTCATTGAAGGATTTAGTGTCTAATGATGATCTACTATGTTGAGAGAGACAGAGATTTGTAGGCATTGATGACAAGCAAATTATAGTGCATTTTCATAGCTTGAGGAAACGTCGAGGCCATCTACCAGAAAGTCCCCGTATCATGACAACATAGCATAAATACTTTTCTAATCTGTTGTTTGAAACTATTGCCATACTTGTGCACGATAGATATATTGATATGCAGTTTGTGCACTAGTTATACGTGCAATTACACTTTGATATTTTCAGCCAGAGAATGAATAATTCAAGCAGGTACAAACCATGTTTGTAGTCCTTGTACACCATGTTGCATTTTGTGTTTTTTGGTGCTTGCATCATTTAGTGTTTATAGTCTGAACTACTTTGGATCATTAGCTGGTTTTCAAAGTGCAAGTAGCTTCACATTTCTCAAGTTATGTTGATTTCCAGAGTGCAAGTGCCTTTGTCTTTTTTAAGTTAAATTTTCGCCCCTGGTAACTTGAATTCGTGGATCAGCCACTGCACACAAATCATACACGAATGCCAGTATGAATTAAATGAATTGCAGGGACTTACGCTAGCTCGTTGTACAGGCTCACTGCAGCTCTGTTTGCGCTTGGGATGTTCCATGTACAAGTCCATGTTACCACTTGCTTGGATGTGCAGGCCTTGTGCTCCTTCCATCCACCTCTGCATTTTTGACACGGCGAATGGTTGATCAAATAAGAGGAATCGACCTTGATGTTGTACCAGAGGACAGATACTTACAAGGTTATACGGGTGTCCAGGATGTGTACTAGATCCCGTAGCGCCGTCATGCTTCGCTAAAAAATGAATTTGCTTGTTTTAGATGATATCTCCAGAAGAAATAAGAGTTAAAGTCAGAGTTGCATAGGCATGTAAGCTAACAGAGCAGTGAAAGGATATCCAAACATCGTCGGAACAGTGCACAAGGGAGTGATGTGTGGATACCTAGTTCGGGCCAGCGTTTGGGCATCCTCGCCTAGCTAGAGTGCGGGTCACTTCAGAGCTGTTGAGAGTGATGCGCTGGCGTTGGCTAGCTGCGCACGGATGCAGATCTTGAGTGGCAGGGGAGCGCTACAATGCGGTGGATGAGACCGTTGGTGAAGCCCCAACGGCCTCGGGGGGGGCGGAGTGCGACAATGTGCTCGGTGAAGTAGCCCCGGTGAGCTGGGAGACAGCGTCGGTGAAGCGCACCTCATGCGGTGGAACTCGGTGTCTGTGAGGCACGTCGGTTGCAGCGGCCGACGTTGTCGGTGGACCACCCGGTGCGGTTGACGAGGGCGTAGATGAGATAGCTCCGGTGCGGTGATGAAGAGCGACCGTCGTCTTCGTCATTGTCATCCCTCACAGAGGTGGGGAACGGTGGGGAAAGAGACGAGATGAGGGGCGATTCGAGGGTTGGCGGCGAATTAGGGATTTGGGCAATTTGGGCGCGGAAGGGGACGATGGAGAAGAGAGATTTTGCAGGGCTGTAATTGGGGCCACCAGATATTTCAATCAAAAACATGGAAGTGCGAACTTATATTGTCGTCGTGGCATCGAAGCATAGTCCTATCGGGGTGGTCGTGTGTGTCGGACGGACGCGTAGCACCCAGCCACCCACCCTCCTCCCCCCAAAAAAAGGACGACGACAATATAAGTTCGCGCTTCCACATTTCGGACTATGCTTCGGTGCCTTAAGGCACCTGCCTTTGTGTCCATGACACGTGGGCCCAACAGTTGGCTGGCCCACATGTTAGTGACCCAAAGGAAGTTGCCTTTAAGGCACCGAAGCAGCGTCCACCTCAACACGACCATGGTCTGCCTGGTGCGCCTACATTTGAGAATGCAAACAAATCTTCTTTCATTTCTAAACGAATCTGTATGTATTACCATGCCCGTGTTTTCCTTGCAATAATTAGTCATTCAAAACGAGATACTCCATCCGTTCACTTTTGTAAGTCATTTCAGACAACTTAAAATGAACTATTTTGCACATTGTTTGAAATGTCTTCAAGGTCTTATAAAAGTGAACAGAGGGAGTACTATAAATTAATTAATGAGGAGTTATTTGAAAAAAAATCTAAATGGTACCCACGCTAACATGGATTAGAGTGTGTGTCACATAATTAGTTATTTGAATTAGAATGTGTGTCACGTAGTTAGTTATTTGAATTAGAGTGTGTGTCACGTAGCGATCTCCAATTCTAACGTGGATTTCGCATTTCAATGTATCCACGCAACTTTCTAAATACAAATTCATATGTATATGATGAACACCATGGTAGTGAGAAAACTTTTGGATAGATTCAAACATATGACCTACAAAATAGCACAACAAACTGAGTCAATATCAACTTTTTGAAACTTAGTATGGCACGAATTCAAAATAATTACCCGTATGTCTGGTCCTCGGTTCAAATCTTACAATGTACACTGAATTGAAACATCGATATTAAGTCTCGTACTATGTACATTCAAATGTTGTTTTTAGCCCCCC
>NC_041388.1:192982957-193005591 GCF_002162155.2 Triticum dicoccoides
GCTACATACTTCATGTATCGGTCAATCTTCCTCTCCTAACCACCTTAGGAAGCTATCGGTTTCCAACACACGTTCATTCTTTCTCTCCATGTTTGATCTCTAAGTCTCTCAACTACACAACCCCTTTTTCCACTCTGTTACCAAATGTATTTACATCACACACCCGCCATTCCACCCCATGCCGAGCTCTCTCTCTCTCCCCCCTCTCCCTCTCACCCTCTCATGCTAAATACATGCATTGCCTATCTATCCCCCCCCAACCTCTCGTGTGCACGCATGCATGTTGTATATCTAGGTCACTCCCTCAAGACTGTCTCACTCTTTCTTCCGCACGGTGGGCCACATTCGCTCAATCTCGCTCTCTTTATATGAGTCTCGTTTAACCTTGTTTTCTTTCACACACAAATGATATATCTCCCTGTTCGGGCGTCGATCGACACACTCGATACTCCCTCACGCAGATTGTCTATCTAGGTCAGTCCATCCAAGCCGCCGCCACTCTTTCGACCTCATGGTGGGCCACGCTCACTCAATCTCTCTCTCTCTCCGTATGTCTTGATTGACCTTGCTCTTTCTCGGAAAAAAATGATATATCACCATGCTTGAGCCCAATTAGACCTATTCACATTGTATACTCTCTCACACACATCGTCTATCTAGGTCACTCTCTCCAACCCGTCTCACTCTTTCGATCGCACGGCGACCCTATGTGATTGGTTGACCTTGCTTCCTCCCACGCACAAAATATATCTACACATCTGTGACTGGATCATCTCTCAAGCTCTATCTTACAACCCTCACCCTTGCCAAAAAGCTCAATCGGACAATATCTCTCCAAAGCATATATATTTGTTCAATGAATGTCAGACCACACTCACTTTGTCTCTCTACCTATATGTCTCTCGATTGACCTTGCTTTCTCACACCATATTTTCAACGCGTTGAAGCTGCTACCTCTCCATCCCTCGCAAAGCTAGAGCTATTTACATTGCGAGGGGCACTCCAACCTTGGATTAATTTGTGTAGGCATTTGTTCTGGTCGGTTTAGATTATATTTTCGTAGCATTCGGCCCACACACTACTCCAAACACCGTTGCAACCCATGCAACTCCCCTAGTTGATTTCCCTCTGGCTTGGTCATCGCTCTCTCGCACGTCCTTTCTCACCTTCAATGTCGCACCATGGTATTATTGAAAAACCTATGTTGTTCTCTTTAATTATTATAAATAAGCTACAAAACTACACACTGATAGTCCACTTGGAATGGAATAAATTTTGACCCACAAATTAAAGTGCTACAAACTACACACCGAGGGGCCCACATGTCATGAAACAAATTTGGACCCATATACAAATTAAAAAATAAAGGACGAGGATCGAACATGCAACCGGGCCTTCAAGCCACACGTCAATAGGCAACATACGTAGAATAGCAATGTTTGTTGTACCCCCTTTGTTCACATAATGTTTTTATATTACCATAGCCTAATTAATGGATAACATGTAATATTTTTTTTTTACTATTCGCCTTCACTTACTGGTGGGTTCCATGTGTGCTCTCTCTCTCTCTCCTCCCCTTCTACGTTTAGACGCACGGCAAACAGGAAGAACTCGTGGGCGATGTTGCCATTGACCATATCTGGACGCGTTCACAAGTCACGACACCAGTTTCACGTACTAGCAGCACTAGTCGGTGTGTACGTGCAATGCACGTTATTTTGGAAGTATATTAAGTGCATGCGGATAATAACTACTACTCCCTCCGTTCCGAATTACTTATCTTAGATTTGTCTAGATACAGAGTTATTAGCACTAAAATGAGTCCAGATACATTCGTATCTAGAAAAATCCAAGACAAGTAATTCAGAACAGAGGGAGTAGGATATTATTTGCGTGTTGTCATGTGATTAGAACTATTTTTGGCATGAAAATAACTGCACGCTAAATGTGATGAGCGCTCGACATTGAAGCAGTCTAGGTCGTTGGATGACAATGAATACATGTGGCTTGATGACGTTTTATATTTAATTTGATACGGCTCTAGCAGAACATTGAATCGATCAAACCATACATTTCGTTCAGTCTGACTCTGACTTTAAATTATACGACGATCGATATAAAATAAACGGAAATGATAAACGTTCAGATTTTAAGCATGGCAATCCGAACGTTTTTCATGGAAAATTTAGATTACGCGGCGGCGGCGGGGGCGTCTCATGGTGGGAAGCGGCTACTCTGCCGTGCTCTGTGTGTCATCGGGCCACTGACCGACGGCGACAGCGGCGTCTTGCGCCGTTGTTGGCGTACTCCTGGACGTTGGCCTAGCTTCAAGGAAGGCCAAAATGTTCTGGACTTCGGAGCGAGTCAACTGGTGGGAGGAGGTGACTGGTGTTGGTGCAAGGAAGCGGTCAAGGGCGGCCATCCATGCCGCTGAGGGGGGCACTGGAAACCGCGCGGGGACAGGCGCTGTCAACGGCGCGACGGAGACATTCGTGTGCACGGGCACCGGCACGGGCGTGCACGTCACTGCATGCACTAGCAGGTGCACGGGCACCGACACGGGCGTGTGCGTCAGTGCACGCGCAGGCGCATGCGCAGGCAGGTGCACGGGGATGGGCGCTAGCGCAGTCGGGGCGACGGGAGCCGGAACGGGAGCGGGGACAGGCATGGCGTCTTCCCGCAAGGCCAATTCAAGCTCGTCCCAAAGCGCCTTATGTTCTTAAGACTCCGGCTGGGTGTCTTCCTCAGGAAACTTGAACACTAAGGGCAGACCATCGTGATGCGGCATGGCGTATGTTTAGGTCAGGCTAGTTGGAGGTAGACAACAGGAGAATCAGAGAGGAAGAGAGAGGATTGTAGCGATATCGGGTAGTGCGGGGTTGATTTTAAACTACGGCGCCGGCGACATTAAAAGTGGGAGCAGTTGGGATGACGGTGGGTGGCAGAGCCTGGTCAAAGGGCTCGCCTTCCGGTGAGCCTGCACAGCGGTCTACTCGCACGCCTCCTTGACAGCCGGCGCAGCGGTCTGCTTGCACGCCTCCCGTCGACTCACACGATTGCTCGGACGGCACCTGCCGATGAGAAGCTGGGACTCGTGGCGGCACGTAAACGCCCACGGTTTCAATAGTGAAAGTGTTCGCCTTAACTTGACAGGTCTTTGTTCCAAAATACCTTGGCTCTTCATTTGTGGAACTTGTCATAAGCAGCTTGTCTCAAATTGAAGAAAAAACTTATGAAGTAATATTTGTGCCATATCACGTGACCATGCTTAGTTTCAAGAATTTATGCTCACTTTTGGATTTTCTGAAATTTAAGTTCCAGGATTTGAAACAATATCATAACCTACATCATGTAATAAATTTTCAAGCCATACATCTGTCCTGTTGTATTTCTTAAGACAGGATTTGGGTAAACATTTTTCTTAGTTAGACTTCAGACAAGTTATATATATGTAGAATTAAAGGATAATCCCTCCGTACCAGTGCATTGCCTGATATATTAACTCAAGTACTGGACACGAACAAATGGGCTCAATTCTGTGCTCATCCTGGTGTAGTAGTAGTAGTACTAGGCAATGCAGTTGACGGGTGACCTTGACGAGCGGCGACCGAGGGAATTGAACCATGCTCGGCATGGTAGGTAACATTGTCTAGTTACTAAAGCATCCCTCCGTTGTTCATCGGTAGTCATTATGGACCGGGGAAATGAGGGGAATTTCCTAGGGCTGGAATTCTGGCCGCCAGATATTTCGAGTTGAAACACTGAGGCTCGACTGGTTGGGGTTGCCTAATGTGCGTACCACGAACGCCACCGAAGGACACGAGCCCGGTTTTTTTAGGATCAACACGAGCCAAGGTCTGGCTGGTACGCCGTTGGGTCCTACCATTCGAGAATACGAAAGGAACCTTTTAAATTGCCGAACGAATCTATGTGTATTACAATACCCGTATTTTCCTTGCAAATACTCATCTCAACATGGTAATTGATTTATGATGAGTTGTAGAATTAGAGTGAGTTTGTGATATAGTGATCTCAACGTGGATTTCACATTTCATGGTATCCCTAGTAAGTTTTCCAATGCAAATTCAAATTTAAAAGATGAACAATATGGAGGTGAGAAAACTTTGTATGTATCAAGCATATGTCCACACACACACACACACAGAGGCACACACGCACGAACACATCAACAATCCAATAAGTATAGTGCATCTATTTTTCCAAACCATGCATGTATGACACGAATTCAAAAATACTCCTTCTATTCCTAAATATTAGTCTTTTAGAGAGGTCAACAAGTGACTACATACGGAGCAAAATGAGTGAATCTAGACTCTAAAATATGTCTATATACATCCGTATGTGCCAGTCCATTTGAAGCCTCTAAAAAGACTACTATTTAGGAATGAAGGGAGTAAAATGTAAGACATCCATGGTCCTCAGTTCAATATTTAAAATGAACATGAAACTAAAACATGAATATTAAGTCTAGTACTACAGTACATGCAAATGTTGTGTTTAGGCAGAGATATGATTGTCGGGGGTCAACCCCTCGACCTTAGATAAAATTGTGGAGCTATGTTTAGGGTTTTTTAGATTATATTAGTCCCCACCCTCCCAACCACTGATTGGTTGTGCACCCCCACCCCTCCTCCCCGAGAGAATATCATGTGCCCCCATACCTTAGATGCTATATGCCGATACGAGTTGCTTGGAGCTTGTAGATCTGAGATATAGCAGCTCACATGATGTGTCATAATATTTTTGCATGAAACCTTGAGGAGTTTGAGAATTGCACACAATTTGTACAAAAACTACTTAGATGCCCTTTGATCCCATATCCAACGACCTCGAAGCTCGTATCACCATAGCATCTAAGATGAAGGAGGACATCATATTCTCCTGTATGTAAGAATATCATGTGCTACCACACCTTAGATGCTTTGGTGATATAAGCTCTTTGGAGGCGTTGGATTTATGACCCAACACCTCCTCGGTGGTTCGAATGGTTTTTTTGCAGAAAAGCCCCAAAAGAGTCCGGCCACTGCTTACAACCACAAAGACTACTCAGATGCCATTGGATCTCAGATCAAACGACCAGCAAGCTCGTATCACCGTAGCATCCAAGCTGCGGTAGCACTTATGTTTTCTCGCACGGGAGAGTATGAGGTGCTCCCGCACCGTAGATTCTATGGTGATATGAGTTCACTGAGATCTAGCGGCCCACGGTAGGAGGTTTGAATGTTTTTGCAATATACGGCTGATAGAGTTTGGGAAATGCGCAGAAAGTACAAGTACTATGCATGTGCCATCTGATCATTGATCATATGACCTAGATGCTCATATCACCGTAGCGGGTAATTAAGCTACGGGGAGCACCTAATATGAGCACCGAGGAGCCATTGGATCGAAGATGCAGCGGCACACACGAGGCCTGAATGTTTTATTTGCAAAAAAACCTTTGGAGAGTTTCGAAATTGCGCCATAATTACAAAGACTACTCCCAAGACATTGGATCTCACTTCCAACAGTGTAAAAACTCGTATCACCATAGTATCTAAGCTGTGGGGTGGATGTGACATTCTATGCCGATGTCATTTTTGTTCGTAAACTTGCAAAATACGTGTAACTCGTGCCGTTACTTG
Organism: Triticum dicoccoides; assembly: GCF_002162155.2. NCBI lineage: Eukaryota > Viridiplantae > Streptophyta > Magnoliopsida > Poales > Poaceae > Triticum > Triticum dicoccoides. Next base: position 192,988,603 of record NC_041388.1, read on the forward strand.
TCTAACCATGCAAAGTGTTTGTTCAAAAAAACCATCCTACACTAAAATATCGGAACAACACACAGGGGTCCCACTTGTCATTAATAAAATTTGGACCTAAAACTAACAAATCTGAAAGACGAGATTCGAACTGGCAACCTGGACTACAAAGCATAAGTCGATAGCCTGAAAAAACGAACGGTTGTTGGCTTTGTCCCATAACTTGATTTTATAAAGTACTTGCATTGAGTAGAGTAGAGGGAGTGCCTCGTCAACACGTGCATGACCGTTGTCTCATTTAGTGGTGGGTCCCAGGTCTGCGATCTCAATCTCTCTTCTCTCCATCGTCTAACCTTTGCACAGGCACACACGAAGAGCGGCGCTAGCTTGCCGTGGTGTTATTACAACTAAAAAAAGCTTGGAAAATAGAAGAATTGCCTAGAACAAGAGACGTTGTGGCTGGTCCAGACGGAGCTAACCACATCTATTCTCCGTGCCATGTTTGCATGATGAAGCTGTGTGGCTAGTGGGGTGTTTTTGACCGACTGGCTGGGTCCCGAGGTCAAACCATAGGTACTACGTCTGATACAGTATATTTTTAAACGCACATTTTTCCTCCGTGCCGAGACGTGGCACACCCTACCGCGCGGTTTTGGGGTCCTCCCGGGTGGTGCACACATATATTCTTCTTGACATGGGACGCCCTACCGCGTGTTTTATGGGTCCTCCTCGGTCGTAGCGCCGAAGCAAGAAAATGGGTCGTCAAATCACGAAAGATCACCTTTCCCGCCGAGTACATCAGTGAAGCACGGTGGCTAGCTAGTTGGGCTAGTTCGACCGATTAGCTAGGCCGCCGCCACATTTGTTTTTTCACCCCTTTTTTATCTACTTGTCGGCAGGTAAATTTAAATATCCACCGCGGCGTTGCTCTAGTGTTTGGGTGCGACAGGATTTTTAATTTTTTGATTGACGGGAGCAGGCGCGGCAGGATTTTTAATTTTTTGATTGACGAGAGCAGGCGGGGTAGCAATTAGTCACGATGACTCTGCCTGTAAAAACCCACTGCTCCCTGATGTGAGAAGTCGTCGACTGGTGTTTTACCGTGGTGAAAACCAAAAGATTCCCCGCTCCCTCCGCCTTCTCGTAGATTGCATTGCCTTTCAGCCGTTTCGCCCCCTTTGCTTCCTCTCCCCATTGCTTCTACCTGGTGCCATGGCGGCGCAGCAGATCACAGAGTCCGAGGTGAGGCGCCTGACACTTGCTCCCGTCGACCGGGAGCGGGCGGTAGCACCCTGCATCACCAACATCGTGCACCTCGAGAAGCAGAGGGACTTCGGTGGTGTTTAGGCGCCCTCTGCATGGGCATGTCCATGTCTTGGCGCAACATGACCGTTGGATCAAACGCAGACGGTGCAGATCAATCACTGTAGCACAAAGCGTGTGGGTCTATTTCGTTGCATTCTCATCTCAATATAGTTGTTTCCTCTTCGTGTATTTTTTTCAACCTACTAGTGTGGACTCATGCACCCTTCATGCACTCTGCCAAACACCCAAAAGTGGGTCGAGAAGGGAACTTTTGCTCCCATCCCGTGCACCCTTCATACACCCTGCCTAACACTATCCGTGCTTCATATGGTTCATGTTTCATGGAGTACTGTAGCACCGTACTCTTCATGCGTTGTGGACCTAGTTCTGTTAACATTGATCTCACCATTCATTCTCGACCGGACAGTCGAAAAAGCGGTACTATGTTACATATAGGAGTAGTTGACATGCGCACAACATCATTTATATTGTCATATCTTACTACACTAGCAACAAGATTGTGTAGTACTGACGTATGAACCACTGCACATGCCTAGTAGTAGGAGCACTGTGTATGTTCAAGTGGCTGCCGTGTTTTGCACTCCTCCGTCGTAAGAGTGGAAACGCTTGCTGTAATCATTTTTTTCTTCAGAAAAATAGTGGACACGCTCTACTGTGCAGATCCACCTCCAGCCATGCACTAAATGACTCACTTTTGCCGACGTGTGGGACAGCCAGCACCTGGGTCCACCAGCCATGCACTAAATTACTCCATAGTAGAGTGACGGTAGACTACCCCGATCGAACCGCCGCAGTAATGCCCAATGAGCCATCAAATCACAAAACCCCCTCCTTTCCAGCAGTAAGTTGGACGGACGAAGCAACCATCATTTCACTCTTCTCTCTCAGCTTCCTCTCTTGAAGAAAACCCCCACTCGCTTCGCTTCTCCCTCATCTTGTTCCTCCTTTCACTCTTCTCTCTCAGCTTCCTCTCTTGGATGGACGCCGGAGCACCGGCCGACGTGATGTCTATGGCTCTGGCCAAAACCGTCGTGGCTCATGGTACGAAGAAGCGCAAGCACCCCGCCGAGACTACCGCAGACAAGCTCAAAGCCATCGCCCTGTCCAAGCCCCCCTCTCTGGGATCCCTCATTAAGCAAGTCCAGGTAATGTCTCTTGTTGACGATATTTTTCTCGATCTTGATCGTGTTTTTTCATCTAACACGTAGTACTAGTACTGGTAGTACAACCTTCTGGGTGATCTTGCATGTGATTTTAGTGTGCCAAATGACGGTTCTAAATTCCTCTTTTGACCAAAACATGCGAGAGGTTGACATTGATTTCTTATAGACTACTTTCAACAACTCCCTCTGTCCCAAATTTCTTGTCTTAGATTTGTCTACATACGGATGTATCTAATACTAAAATGTGACTTGATACATCCGTATCTAGAAAAATCTAAGACAATAATTTTGGGACGGAGGGAGTACTTTATGAACATCAATGCTACCTTTTGGGAGGGTATATTTGCCTAGTAGATTGTGTTATGGATATTGCATGTAATCCCTCTGCTCTCATGCCTTTGAAGACATGTTCTTGTGTCTTTGTTCACTCATTTATGTGCGTATATGTAGTAATATATGGAGTATAATAGCAAAAATCATCTTATATTTCTGAATGGAGGTAGTAATAAAATATGGTTTCTGTTTGAATTAGAACCAGGTCCGTGGTGGAGATGAAGTTCTCAAAGTCATGCCGTGTGAACTGGAAGACCTGATGATGAGTTCTACTGCTGAACTATCCAGCTGCTGTGTCCTTGTCGCCACGTGTATTGAACTAGTGTTTTCCTGTAGCATTGTTGTCAAGTGTTTTCTCGAGGCTGTACTTGACCACAACAATTTCCTGGATGTGCCTTCGATTACGAATGGTATGGTTCTTGTAAAGCTCCCCAACAAATCTAATGCGTCTTGTCTTCATCATCATGTTTAAGAGTGGAAAGACCACTCTGTTAGGTTCTCCAAGGTTGACAAGATGGTGATGGTGCACGTAGACATCTCACACGAAGTCCATGGCCTAGTCAGTTATGCGGGGTTCATCCCGTAGGTCGGTGGCAACTAATAGTCTGCAGAGTTTAGTTAGTGCAACTTTGCTTGTCTGTAGTAAGTACTATTGTTCAGCACTTGATTTGTGTTTGTGAACCCTGTATTGTTTATTAGTACTGCCGCTTTTGGTGTGTGGTCGGTCCTGAGAACGGTCTATGTTAATGTCTGTCCACTCAATTCAGTCTGTATATTTTGAAGTATCCAGATCATATTTTTTGTGAGGACGGTTTATCAATTATGGTTACACTCCAATATCTGTATGCATTGCAGTGTTTATCGCACCCACCAGGATTTCCAGTCCCATTGATGTTCGGTCCATACGATTTGTCACGACCTTTGGACTATCCTGCTTGTGGGAGTAGGCGAGGCCCCTGCATGCCATGCTTAGTTGGACGATCAATCTTCTATTTAGTACTTCAACATAGTGATTTCCTGGTAAGGATTCACTCGTGTCACATCAAGTAAATCTTATTGATTTACTGTCTAAATCTTATAGATTTAATGTCATGTTTTCTTTCTTTTCCTACAATTTTACGATGCAGGTTTTGCCATGTCACAGAATAAACCGTTTGGCTTGCTCTATGATGGCTATTTTTCCAGGTTTCACTTCTTATGTCGTGTCAGTAACGAAGGCACTCTCCATCACTTATATTACTAGAAAAAATTGGATCAGTATGTTTTCTGAGTACAAGTTGAATCCCTATGATGAACTGCAGTTTGGTTTAACAAAAACGCCACAATTAGTCCTTCTCGCGTTTAAAAGAAATGAAGAAAAAAACTGGATCACGGTCACGGATCCTAGTCAAGTTAGAAAGCTCATCATAGCAGACCAGACACGATCGCCGCTGTCTCGCACAGATCAAGCACTGGCAGTTGCTCTAGCACTGAGAGCGGCAACAGCTTAGTCTGATCCAGCTAAGGATTGGGCACCGACCGCGTCAGCGGATCAATCTGATCTACCGGAGGATCGGGCATCGACACTGGCACCTGCTCCGACACCGGCACCAACTCTACAAGGAGCACCATCTCCGGCAGCAGCAGCGACTTCGGCACCTGCACCAACACTTGTAGTTGCATCTGCTCCAGCCCATGCAGTTGCACCGACAACAGACTGGGCTGCAGTTCGCACTTCATATACCAAAGTCCTTACAAAAACCGACATGTCCACCTTCTTGGTAATCATTGGCCGCCCAAGTGCTTCGTTCTTTTTTCTATCCATGTTGTTTCACATGATTCACTATGTTGATCTAACTGTTTGGGTATGTGTTCTTGTTTGCAAACAGAGAATTCCTAGAGCAACGAGGGAGTCGTTCAACAATCCGGGCAACCGCGGCCAAGTTTCTCTTACCATGCGCAGCCTTGGTGTGAATGAACCTGCTTAATATACCGTAAGCACAAAGGATGGTCGCATGATGATTGATGCTAAAGGATGGTCAACGTTCAAATCTAAATCATATCTTGCGGTAGGGGATGATGTCAAAATCAAACTTTCTCGGCAAGGAGAGCTGGTCCAAATCAACTTTGAAATTCTTCAGTAGCAGCATGCAACTGCTGAACTGATCTATCCTCCCAGAGATTTTGATGTAATAATATGGCATGGTGAAACAAGTGTCCTGTGTGTATAAGTAGTACGACAGTATTATTTATCACATGGTATATCGTTGATAGAATTGCAACTCTGATTGTTGGTTAGGAACTGTCGTTCGATTTCATTCCAACAATTGTCGTGCTTTATTCAATTTTGTGTATTCGCCTTGCGAGAGCATCTAAAACCAGCGCCGTACCGATCGCTTGCAATATGAAAAGCGCTGAGGTAGAACACATGGGCCCCCAAACATGCAGGGTCGGCCTGCGGCCCAAAGTCTAGAACCGTGAGCCTATCTGAGTATTATATTCTCAGCTGAACCCCATCAAAAAAAGCTGAACCCCCATAATGCCCGTGCGTTGCAGAGGGAGTATATTTCTCGGCAAGGTGAGCCTGTGATATAAAAGATTTGTATATTTCTTTATAGAGGGAGTATCTCTCTGTCAAAAAATATATTTATGTGTAACTAGTTACTCATGTCTTTGTACATCCTTTCACTGATATGTGGGGCTACCGACAACGGTTTCCAGGTGCCATACGCACAAATTAGAGTGCACAACTTCACGGTAGACACACCCCGGTCGTAGCACCGCAGTAATGCCTAATGAGCCGTCAAATCACAACCCCCCTTTCCAGCTTTAGCAGTAGGCTGGACGGACAAAGCGGCAATATTTCACTGGGCCTGAATCCCCTTCTCCCTCGTCTGCTTGTTCAGAGAAAACCCCCTCTTGGCGATTGCATAGGGTTTTCTCATGGAGAACCAGGTACAAATTCTTCATCCATCCCCGATAAATCCAAGTCCCTTGGTCGCAGGTAATACTAGGATGGCAGCTGTCGCCGTTGATGCATTTTTCTTCCTACTGAATCTAGTGTGTTTCATTTGCAGTGCCCAAAGTGCGAGTACCCTACAAGTTTTTGCACCCTCGGTAAGACGCCACACTTGTTCCTTCTCATCCTAACACAGCATTTTGAAACGCACACAGTATGTTCCTAGAATCCTCTTTTCTATCTGGGAGGGTGGGTTTTTTTTGAACATGCTGTGTTCTCATATTATTTTTCCTGCAGTGTATTATTTGCTCTGCCAGAACACATGTACTCAAGATGCTCGGCCTTGCCATAACGAAATACACTAGTTTAATGGTCACAGTGAGGACAAGCCATGGATATAAGATACGAGTTGAGTTCATGAACCAAGAAGATTGCTGCTTTTTTATGGCCGAACTTGGATAAACTTTCTCAAGTGTTACAGACTGAAAGTTGGCGCACGAATGTTGATGGAAATAGCAGAACCTGGTCTCATCTTCACTGTGATCTTCCACCCCGACGTCGTTCCAATTGTTCATCCATGTTAGTTTTGTATCTAGTTCTTGCTTCTTGCCTCGATTACTTCTTAATCCACCTATTCTGTCTAACTAATCACAATTTAACTTTAGAAGTAGCAACGAATCTCTCACGAAGATGCTACTTCTAACTAATATTTTCTTATAATTGGTGGCACGTGTAGGTTTTTTCAGAGTTAAACAGTCTACTCGTTTGTTACTCTGTAATAACTCGGCTGTTACTAATGGCACTGAAGTTGATGGATCGACATCCACAAGTTCCTACACTTTATTGATCGTCTTGAGGTCCTTGTGGGGCATTTCAATGGTGGAAGGTCACGTGGGATATGCGTGCCACTACTGCACTCGTTGAACAGGTCCAACTGTGTCGAGAAACTTATGGTACGAGCTGTTTTCTGTTATATATGTTGTTCATAAACTATTGCTTATACACAGTTTTATAGCTGTGATCTTCTTAAAACAGGAACTGCCGAGTTCTATTGTTCCTATACAGATGCCTGACCATGGTCAGGTCAGACTTGCGCTTGGTCACAACATGATGTTTTTGTCGACCTACTCAATTCCCCTTGGAGGTGAAAAGATACTTATTCATGGGTGGTCTCAAATAATGAAGGCCCGTCCATCTTGGAGAATAGGACAGAATATTATGTTCATGCTTTTCCATGGCTCTAAAGCGAATATCCTGTTTATTGAACAAGTTGCAAGATGAAGCCACTTTCAGAAGGTTGTGGATGCGCAGGGTGGTGCCTGGGCCTTGTCCTGGGGCTTTGCGGCCTCACCCTTGGTTAACTGTAGGCAAAGTAGCACTATTCGAAGCGTGCTTTGTACGGTTGAACCTGTATAAGTAGTCATATTGCTTTCAGCTTTGGTTGTTAAGTGCCCCTGCTGGTTTCAGTTAAGGTTGTTATGTACTCCTGCTGCTTTAACAGTCTGTCATGTTTCTTCAGTCATGTCTTCCTCCAGCCACCAAAACCAAACCAGCGCCGGCGGGGCCGCCTGCTTCCGCCTCCCACGGCTGGATGCGCCTCAGCGCACGCATCGCCGCCCCACCGTCTCCAAAATCGTTAACGCTGATGTCCTCTACGCGCTTTGGTGCGCTTGCCGCGGCGCCGCCCTCTCGCATTGTCAACATGGTCAACAAACAACAGGAATCGGCAGAAGTACCTGGAGTGGATGACAGTAGGGGCCCACGACGTCAGCGTATGGAAAAATAAAATGCTTCCTCCTAGTGTTTTCCTGACATCTGGGACCCACGACATTGTGAGTGTATATAGTCAATAGACAAGAGAACAACACAAGATCGGCTGACACCTGGGACGTAGCTACTCGAGCAGTATTTTTTTGGTATTGTTGAGACGGAGTAGGGTTTGAACTCGGCTGTGGCCCATCTAGCGCAGGCTTATATTTTATGTTCACCATGTGACCAGCCCAGCTATTTTTTCTTTGTGAAAATGAGCCTAGTTTCTTTTTTCTGAAGAATACCCAATCCAGGCCTTCTTATTTTTCTACACCCTGATGGGCTGCAACTCTTTCAAGACGCCTGCAAATCTTGAAAGTAATATGAAATGGGTTGTAAATATAAAAACAGATGACAAATTGGCAATTACTTTATCATTTCTGAATTTTTTCACATTTTCAGATTCCTATTTCACTGGGCATTAACCTAATTTAAATATATCTTAAAAGTACTTTAAATCTGGCTTGACATTTTGGTATTAAAAATAGTTTGGAACCCACAGAAATATGCGAAATTGGCCCTGGCCAACCAAAAAAACGACTGCAATAAATTGCATAATAAGTTGCCATGAGCTATATATAAATTATTAAAAAAAGAGGGAGTGGTCTGACTTGTGGGCCTGTTTAGTTGACGCATATGCAAGATTTTTTTAGTTATTATATACGTCAACAAAAGATTCTAGCAGACATAACCGTTGGATGTCAATCAAATGGCCATCGTGTTTCTTCAATCTCTGATCTTCTTGCTCCAGCCGCCAAAGCAACGCCGGCGGGACCGCCTACTCCTGCCTCTCGTGGCCGGTTGTGCTGCCGCGCAGGCCTAAGCACCCCCTACTACTCCCACCGCTGGCCAGGGCATCCCTGTACTCACCCACACCCCCTGTTATTTTGCGGCGACGGTAGTCTCACACGGCAGCCGAACCGGTGAACCCTCGTACTCCTCTCCGTGCGGGCTTCCACTGCCGCATCTTCCCCGGCTCTGCGCCGTCCCCTTCCTAGGCCTTGCCATCGTCCACCGCCATGGTGCTCTCGGCGCGGCGTGGTCAATGTGGTCAACGACCGACTTCCATTGGAAGAGTACTGTACGTGGAGAGGCTGACAGCTGGGTCCACGGGAGCCGCAAGGAAGTGCCTCCTTATTACGCGGAAAATAAGTATTCCTCCATCTGACAGCAGGGACCCACCAGACGGGCCACCAGTATTTCACAAAAAAACGTTTCCCCCTGATTGCTGGGACCCACAGGACGGGCCATCGTATTTCGCGAAAAAAAGTTCCCCCCGGTGTCAGCTCGGACCCACCGGAAGTGCCTCCATATGACGCACAAAAAAATAAATACCCCTGCTACCTAGAACCCACCTTGGTGGGAGGCTGACTTGTGGGCCTACTAAGTTGACTGGGACAGAGGCCTTTGTCAACTTTAGTCAATATATGAACGATTCTAGCTCCAGTGAACGTACGATGTCCATGCAACGGCCGTAGTGCTTCTTCAACCTCTGGTCTTCTTGCTCCAGCTGCCGAAAGCAGGGCCGGTCGTGCCGCCTGCTTCTGCCGCCTGGGGCCGGCTGTGATGCCGCGGAGGCCTCACCGCCCCTACTACTCCCAGCGCTTGCCAGGCCATCCCTCTATGCACCGACACCCCCTGTTATTCTTTGGCGATGGCAGCCTCACACTGCAGTCGAACGAGTGAACCCTCATACTCCTCTACGCGTGGGCATCCACTGTCGCGTCTTCCCCGGCTCCGCGTCGTCCCCTTCCTAGGCCTCGCCGTCATCCACCGCCCTGGTGCTCTCGGCGCGGCGTGGTCAACGTGGTCAAGGAATGGCTTCCATCGGACGTGGACTGTACATGGAGAGGCTGATAGCTCGGTCCATGGCCACAGCAAGGAAGTGCCTCCTTATTACGCGCAAAATAATTATTCCTCCACCTGACAGCGGGGACCCACCGGACGGGCCACCATATTTCATGAAAAAACATTTCCCCCTGACTGCTGGGACCCACCAGCTACATCTTCACACGCAAGGGAGTGCGTCCGAAAAAACGATTCACCCCCTGACTGCTGGGACCCACCAGCTACATCTTTGCACGCAACGAAGTGCGTCCAAAAAAACGATTCGCCCCCTGACTGCTGGGACCCACCAGCTACATCTTCGCACGCAACGAAGTGCGTCCAAAAAAACAATTCGCCCCCCTGACTGCTGGGACCCAGCAGCTACATCTTCGCATGCAAGGAAGTGCGTCCGGGCAAAAAAAATCAAAAGGATTCGCCCCTCTGACTGCTGGGACCCACCAGCTACATCTACATAGGCAAGGAAGTGCCTGACAGTCAGGGGCCATCTGGTCGAAGCGTACGTAGCGTTGTCATTCCGGTCGCGAACGTGTACGTACATATATACTGGTCGATGTAGAGGCGCGCACATGTCGTAGTAGAGGCGCGTACATGTCGTAGTAGAGGCTCGCACATAGCATGTACACGTACGTACAACAGCCATGGTGCAAGAAATAAAATACAGCCACGTACGTACATACGGGCAGGGTCTCGAACGCCTACTCGCGCATACGTACGGCCAGGGCTCGTGTACATGGTTGGGTCGAAACAGAGAAACAACGTCGTCGTCGTGTTCATGGGGAGGCAATGGAATGCGTCGTGTTCATGGGGAGGCAACGGAATGCGTCGTGTTCATCGGGAGGCAATGGAACGCGTGGGAGCCAACTGGCTAGGTCTAAACAGAATGCGTGGTCGTGTTCATCGGGAGGGCTTGGACCGAACAGGCGATGCAAACGAGGCTTGGTGTACCACAAAATGGAGGAAACGGCCTTGTGTTTGACTGGCCACGTTCGAAACAGGATCCTGTTCATCGGGAGGGTTCTGGCATACCGCAAAACGGACGAAACGGACCTCCTACGGTCGAAACGGGGGTCCTGTTGATCGGGAGGGGTGTGGCGTACCACAAAACGGACGAAACGGACCTCCTACAGTCAAAACGGGGGTCCTGTTTATCGGGAGGGGTGTGGCGTACCGCAAAACGGACGAAACGGACTTGTGTTGGAGCGCTACGGTCGAAACGGGGGTCCTGTTCATCGGGAGGGGTGTGGCGTACCGCAAAACGGTACTCCACGGGATATTGTTCATCTCCACCGTTGACCTCCTCCAGCCTCCACGGGCTACCGTCGACCTCCTCCAGCCTCCACTGGCTCCTGTTCAACCAACCTCCACCGCGCGCTACTCCACCGGCTACTGTTCAACCACCCCTCCACGGGAGCCCCTCCACCGTCATCCAGCCCTCCACACCACGGGGTCCTATTCAACTACCCCTCCACGGGCGCCCCTCCACCTTCTACTGTTCATCCAGCCCTCCACCACACCACGGGGTCCTGTTCATCCAGAGGCAACGCCACCGCTCACTGTTCATCCAAACCCCCCGCAACGCTCACTGTTCATCCCAGAGGCAGCATAGATTGGCTTCAGTTAGCAGCAGTAGCGAAGGAATCGCTCGATCGGGTTAAGTTAACATCCATCGAACGATCGCTCGGGTTCAGTAACGCGTAGCCTGCAGTGCAATCGCTCGGGTTCAGTTAGATCCCAACACCTCGCTCGGGTTCAGTTAGAGACAACGCCTCGCACACACGCGCGTACGTGTACGAGAGAAATGCGCATCGCTCGGCCCCTGACCTCCCACCGTAAACGGGAACTCCCCGAAATTGTCCTCCCCCTCGCTTCTACCACGGTTTTTTCCATCAAGGACGGCCCAAAGAATGTCATGCAGCTGCATCTCCAGCCCGCCCAGGACGAAAAGCCCATTTGCTGTCATGATTTTTTGTCATAGAAGTAGGAGCCCACCACATCTATAATGATACCGGGTTTTGTCACAATTATCGTCATAGAAGTGTCATATGTATGACAGAAAAAAATTCGTTCGGCCCAAAATGTCACGGATGTGTCTTTTTTTTGTAGTGTTGGATGCAATGATATGCCGAGCTTGTGTATATATGAATCTTTTTGAGTTGTTGATAGTGAATGTTGGCTATGAATATGAACGTGTCCCGTGAACCTGAGTTTGGTATGAATGTGTACCTTTTCTATTGTATTTGTATGTGAACTTGTTAGTATGCCTACTGTGCGGTATAAAACGCAGGTCTCTTATAAAAGTAATGCTGTGTCCAATTTATGTTTTCCCTTCTAACCACATTATATATATTTATATTATTACTATTATCGTATATTTTATAGAGACTTATGTATACATTATAAAAACATCCCACGTGTTATTAACTTATAAAAGTAAATGTTTAACGGAAGTTGGCAAGGAAAATCCTGGTTGTTTTTGACTCACAGGCAAGGAAAATCCTGGTGATTGTGTACAAAAGCTTGCGAAGATTTTAAGGACCAATTTAATAATAACGCGCTCATTTTTATTCTGAGCAATAACTCGCTAATTTCTTAATTATATATATATATATATATATATATATATATATATATATATATAATGTGCCTCTCCGGTTTATTCTTTGATATTAATTGCTCCTTCTAACATAACATTATATATATATATATAACGAGCCCACCTAATACGTGTATTTCAAGGAAGTGCAAATGGGCTGGGATTTCTTAGAAAATATAAATGGGCCTGATTGACTTGAAATTATTTGTTCACCAGCCCAGCAAATGGACTGTACATTCTAGAAAACATGGGTTAAATATATGCCACATTTTTGCAGGCTGACATGTGGGCCAATAGGTCGAAGCCTACATAGGGCGTTGTCAACTTGGTCAGCATATGATTGTGTCATCCACAGCCATTGGATTTATATCCAACGGCCAGCATGCACCTTCAATCTCTCGTCTTCTTCCTCCAGCATCGCCGGGACCGCCTGATCCGGCCTCCGGCGGCTAGCGGCTCTGCTTAGCACGCATCGTTGTGAAGCGCTACCCCACCGTCGGCCAGGCTATCCCTCCACCCCTCGACACCTCCTGTTATTCTCCATAGACTACAGGCCCACACCACAACAGAACCAGTTATAACCCTTCTCCTCCTCTCAATTTGCGACTCCACTACCGCGTTTTCCCATCTCTGAGTCGTTCCCGCTTGGGGCCTCACCATCGTCCATTGCCTCACTACGTTCGGTGCAGCATGGTCAACAAACGTGAGTCATCGGAAGAGGACTATACATGGAGAGCCTGACGGCTGGGACCCACGAGGTCCATGGTCGCACGCAAGGAAAGTTTCTCCTTATTAAGCTAAAAAAATGTTTCCTCCACTTGACAGCTGGGACCCACCGGCTGTATCTTCGCACGGAAGGAAGTGCCTCCTTGTTTTGCAAAAAAATTATTCATCCCATTGACAGATGGGACCCGTCAGATTTGGTGACTGACTTGTGGGCCTACCAAGCGGACGTGTACGCACGGCTTTGTCAACTTAATCAACAAATGATTCTAGCAGCTGGACCGTTCGATGTTAATCCAACAGCCGTGCTCCTTCTTCAACCTCTGTTCTTGGTCCTGTCTCCCATGCCGCTACCGCGGCTGTGCTGTCGCGCACCCGAACCAATGAAGTTTCCCACTCCTCTCCATCTGCGACTCCACTGCCCTATCTTCCCCATCTCCGGGTCGTTCTAGTCTTGGTGCGCTCGGCATGGTGAGGTCAACGTGGTCAACAACCGAGAGTCATCGGAAGATGACTGTAGGTGAGAGGCTGACAGTGAGGGCGCACCACACCCATGGACGCATGCATGCAACGAAACGTGGCGAGGTCAACGTGGTCAAGGAACAACTTCCATCGGAAGTATACTATACGTGGAGAGTCTCAGCTGGGTCCACGGCCGCAGCAAGTAAGTGCCTCCTTATTACGTGAAAAATAATGATTCCTCCAACTGACAGCAGGGACCCACTGGATGGGCCACCGTATTTTGCGAAAAAAACGTTTGCCCCCTGACTGCTGGGACCCACCTGACGGGCCACCATATTTCGCAAAAAAACATTCCCCTCGCTGTCAGCTCGGACCCACCGGAAGTGCCTCCTTATTACGCACAAAACAAAAATAAATACTCCCCTGGCTAGCTGGGACCCACCTTGGTGGGAGGCTGACATGTGGGCCTACTAAGTTGACGGGGACGAAGGGCTTTGTCAACTTAGTCAATATGAACGATTCTAGCTCTAGTGACCGTACGATGTCCATCCAACCTCCGTAGTGCTTCTTCAACCTCTGGTCTTCTTGCTCTAGCCGCCCAAAGTAGCGCCGGTCATGCCGCATGCTCCTGGCTCCCATGGCCGGCTGTGCTGCCGCGGAGGCCTCACCGCCCCCTACTATTGCCACCGCTGGTGAGGCCCTGAGGTGATGGCAGCCTCACACCGCAGCCGAACCAGTGAACCCTCGTACTCCTCTCCGCGCGGGCTTCCACTACCGCGTCTTCCCCGGCTCCGCGTCATCCCCTTCCTAGGCCTCGCCGTCGTCCACCGATGTGGTGCTCTCCGCGCGGCGTGGTCAACGTGGTCAAGGAACGACTTCCATCGGAAGAGTACTGTACGTGGAGAGGCTGACAACTAGGTCCACGGCCACAGCCCAGTTTTTTTGTGATTTGCCAAGTAAGTCGCTTTGTCAGGCATGTTGGGCTGCAAATCTTTCAAGACGAGGATAGCTTTCATTCGGCTGGCTGAGAAAATGGCCCATCAGTAATGAGAAATGGGTTGTACATTTTTAAAATACATCAAACCGGCAACTAGTTTCAAATATCCTTTTTTCATTTCGAGATTTAAAATTACATTAATTTTTATGCGTGGAGAATTTGTTGTATTTTATATTGATATACATTTATTTTTAAAATCAGTTTGAATGTGAGTCAAAATTTCGGGAATAAAAACAGTTCGGACCGCACCGAAATATGCAAAATTTTGTATAATTTTTTAACCGTGGCCACAATATGGGCTGTAATGCTAACAAAAAGAATATGGGCTCCAAAAAACCTGAAAAATTAGCAAACGGGCTGTAAATTGTTAGAAATAATGGCAGATGGGATGTATGTTGTTTTCCTAAAAAAGGTTGACGCACAAGCAGTGACTGTTGGATGTCCATCGAACGACCGTCGTGCTTCTTCAATCTGTGCTCTTCCTGCTCTAGCCGCTCAAACAAGCGCCGGCGGGACTGCCTGCTCCCTCCTCCCCGTGGCCCGCTATGCTGCCGTGCAGGCCTCACCGCCCCACCGTACTCCCATCGCTGGCCTAGCCATCCCTCAACTCACGCACACCAGCTTTTATTCTCCGGCGACGATAGACGAACCAGTAAACCCTCGTATAGTCATACTCCCCTCCGCGTGGGAAACAACTGTCGTGTCTTCCCTGCCTCCGTGTCGTTCCCTTCCTAGGCCTTGGCGTCGTCCACTGCCCTGGTGCTCCCAGCGCGGCCTGGTCAACGTGGTCAATGACCGACATGCATCTGAAGTGGACTGTACGTGGAGAGGCCGACAGCTGGGTCCATGACGGCACGCAAGGAAAAGCGTCCTTATTACGCGACAAAATAATGATTCCCCCACTTGACATCAGGGACCCACCAAAAGGGCCTCTGTATTTCGTGAAAAAAACATTACCGCCGCTGACAGCTAGGACCCACCAGCTATATCTTCGCACGCAAGGAAGTGCCTCCTTATTACGCACAAAAAAATGAATACTCCCCCTGTTAGCTAGGACCCAGTATAGTGGCAGGCTGACTTGTGGGCCTACTAAGTTGACGGGGACGGATGGCTTTGTCAACTTAGTCAATATGCATGATTCTAGCTCTAGTGACCGTACGATGTCCATCCAACGGCCGTAGTGCTTCTTCAACCTCTGGTATTCTTGCTCCAACCGCCCAAACCAGCTTCGGTCGTGCCTCGTGCTCCTGCCTCCCGTGGCCGGCTGCGATGCGGTGGAGGCCTCACCGCCCCCTACTGCTCCCACCGCTAGCCAGGCCATCCCTCTACTCACCCACACCCCCTGTTATTCTGTGGCGACGGCAGCCACACACCGCAGCGAACCAGTGAACCCTCGTACTCCTCTACGCGTGGGCATTCACTGTCGCGTCTTCCCTGGCTCCGCGTCGTCCCCTTCCTAGGCCTCGCCGTCATCCACCGCCCTGGTGCTCTCGGCGCAGCATGGTCAACATGGTCAAGGAACAGCTTCCATCAGACGTGGACTGTACATGGAGAGGCTGACAGCTGGGTCCATGGCCGCAGATAGGAAGTGCCTCCTTATTACGTGCAAAATAATTATTCCTCCACCTGATAGCGGGGACCCACCGGACGGGCCACCGTATTTCATGAAAAAAACGTTTGCCCCTGACTGCTGGGACCCACCAGCTACATCTTCGCAGGCAAGGTAGTGCCTGACAGTCGGGACCCACCTGGTCGAAGCGTAAGTAGCGTTGTCATTCTAGTCGTGAACGTGTACGTACATATATACTGGTGGATGTAGAGGCGCGCACGTGTCGTAGTAGAGACGCGTACGTGTCGTAGTAGAGGCGCGCATGTAGCATGTAAACGTACGTACAGTGGCCAGGCTGCAAGAAAGAAAATACGTCCACGTTTGTGTACATACTGGCAGGGTCTTGAACGCCTACTCGCGCCTATGTACGGCCAGGGCTCGTGTACATGGCTGGGTCGGAACGGAGAAACAGCGTCGTCGTCGTGTTCATGGGGAGGCAACGGAATGCCTCGTGTTCATCGGGAGGCAACGGAACGCGTGGGAGCCAACCGGCTGGGTCGGAACGGAATGCGTGGTCGTGTTCATCGGGAGGGCTTGGACGGAACAGGCGATGGAAACGAGGCCTTGCATACCGCACAACAGAGGAAACGGACCTCCAACATTCGAAACGGGGTCCTGTTGATCGGGAGGGGTCTGGCGTACCGCAAAATGGAGGAAACGGACCTCCTCCGGTCGAAATGGGGGCCCTGTTGATCAGGAGGGGTGTGGCATACCGCGAAACAGACGAAATAGACCTCCTACTGTCGAAACGGGGGTCCTGTTGATCGGGAGGGGTGTGGCATACCGCAAAACGGACGAAACAGACCTCCTACGGTCGAAATGGGGGTCCTGTTCATCGGGTGGGGTGTGGCGTACCGCAAAACGGGACTCCATGGGATATTGTTCATCTCCACCGTCGACCTCCTCCAGCCTCCACGGGCTACCGTCGACCTCCTCCAGCCACCACGGGCTCCTATTCATCCAGCCTCCACCGCGCGCTACTTCACCGGCTACTGTTCAACCACCCCTCCACGGGCACCCCCCCCCACCGTCTACTGTCCATCCAGCCCTCGACACCACGGGGTCCTGTTCAACCACCCCTCTACGGGCACCCCTCCATCGTCTACTGTTCATCCATTCCTCCACCACACCACGGGGTCCTGTTCAACCACCCCTCTACGGGCACCCCTCCATCGTCTACTGTTCATCCATTCCTCCACCACACCACGG
>NC_041388.1:193005929-193056853 GCF_002162155.2 Triticum dicoccoides
TCACTATTCATCCCAGAGGCAGCATAGATCGGCTTCAGTTAGCAGCAGTAGCAAAGGAATTGCTCGATCGGGTTCAGTTAACAGCCATCGATCGATCGCTCGTGTTCAGTAACGCGTAGCCTGCAGTGCAATCACTTAGGTTCAGTTAGAGCCCAACGCCTCGCTCGTGTTCAGTTAGAGCCAACGCCTCGCACACACGCGCGTACCACATCCAACGGCCCGCCCAGGACGAAAAGCCCATTTTCTGTCATGATTTTTTGTCATAGAAGTAGGAGCCCACCACATCTATGATGATACCGGGTTTTGTCACAATTATCGTCATAGAAGTGTCATATGTATGACAGAAAAAAAATCGTTCGGCCCAAAATGTCACGGATGTGTCTTTTTTTTTGTAGTGCTAGGAGTAGGTTTCCCCCCTTTCCTAGTCCTAATAGGAGAGGGAAGGAAGGGAAGAGGAGAAGAAGGAAAGGGGGACCGGCCCCCCTCCCAATTCGAATTGGCCTTGGGGGGTTCCGGTAACCCCCCCGGTACTCTGGTATATGCCCGAACTCATCCGAAACCATTTCGGTGTCCAAACATAACCTTCCAATATATCATTCTTCATGTCTGCACCATTTCGAGACTCCTTATCATGTCCATGGTCACATCTGGGACTCCGAACTACCTTCGGTACATCAAAACACATAAACTCATAATACTGATCATCATCGAACGTTAAGAGTGCGGACCCTACGGGTTCGAGAACAATGTAGACATTGCCGAAACTCATCTCCGGTCAATAACCAATAGCAGAACCTGGATGCTCATATTGGTTCCTACATATTCTACGAAGATCTTTATCGGTCAAACCGCATAACAACATACGTTGTTCCCTTTGTCATCGGTATGTTACTTGCCCGAGATTCAATCATCAGTATGATCATACCTAGTTCAATCTTGTTACCAGCAAGTCTCTTTACTCGTTCCATAAAGCAACATCCCGCAACTAACTCATGAGTCACATTGCTTGCAAGGCTTATAGTGATGTGCATTACCGATAGGGCCCGGTGATACCTCACCCACAACCGGAGATATCTTCTCCCTCTTGGATGCCCCCGCCTCTGGGTCCATAGTGGCCACCCTTTTCTAGGTAGAATTGTTATCTTCTTCCTCCTCCTCTTCGTCTTCATCTCCATCGTGGGAAGAAAGAATTTCGGTATCTTCGGACATAGCGTCTGAAATGGACTTACGGTGGAGGCCACCCTTTGCCTCCTTGCTCTTCTTCTTGACCTTATTCTCTGGCGCCTAATAAGGCGCCGGTACCAGCATCCTCGTTAACAAAGGAATGGCTGGGTTTTTGGGTAACGGCGCCGGGCACCTGATCCGCTCTGCTTTTGTTGTCCAACCCTGAATAAGGAATGGGCATCTCAGTATACACTTTGATTTATGGACCAAAATTATGTTTGGAAGTAAGGAGCTTACCTTAGTAGCCGGATTCACGCTGTTAAGACCGATATCTTCGATCTTCTCCGGCCACGACTTCTGGGCCTTAAAAAGCAGTTTCTAGATCTTGTCATGCGTTGTGCCGAAGAAGCACTGCAGGGTTCAAGGACCGTCCGGATTGAAATCCCACATATGGCGAGGCTGGCGTTGGCATGGGAGGATCCAATGGAAGAGCATCACCTGAATCACGTCAGTGAGACTGGTGTGCTGATTTATCAAACTCTTAATGCGCTTTTGCAGCGTCATCACTTCGTCGATCGATCCCCAGTCTAGACCCTTGTTGGTCCAAGACGTGAGCCGCATAGGGGGCCCAAATTTGAATTTGGGAGGAGTTGCCCATTTGGTACCGCGGGGTTCGGTGTTGTAGAACCACTCCCGCTGCCACCCCTTCACGATTTCCATAAAGGCTCCTTTGGGCCAAGTGGCACTGGGAAGTTTGCTCACTATGGTGCCACCGCAGTCGGCGTGCTTCCCGTCAACCACCTTCGTCTTCACGTTAAAAACTTTGAGCAATAGGCCAAAGTAGGGTGGAATGCGCAGGAGTGCCTCGCACATGACAATAAACACTGAGATGTGGTGGAAGGAGTTTGGGGCTAGATCGTGGAAATCTAGCCCGTAATAAAACATGAGGTCGCGGGTGAAAGGGTGAAGTGGAAACCCTAGGCCATGGAGAAAGTGAGGGATGAAGAATACACTCTCATCGACCTTTGGAGTGGGGATGACTTGCTCTTTGGCCGGGAGCCTATGTGCGATTTCCGTGGTCAAATACTTCGCCTCTCAAAGCTCCTTGATGCCATTCTCCATGACGAAGGAGGCCATCCACTTGCCCTGTGAGCCGGATCTAGACATGGCTAGAAGAGTTGGGCAGTGAGAAAGATTGAAGCTTGGGCGCTAGAGCCCGAGGACGGGAAGGCTGGGGAAGGAAGAGGGCGTGGGGTAAAAAGATGGATCTTTATCCGCTTATATAGGCAGTGAATATCAAGCGCCCCCACTAGCCTTAAAACTTGTCTATTCCCAAGGGGTCGTGCGAATGGCATAGTTGGATTACCCAAAACCGTATTGATGAAAATCCCGCATTGAGGGGACACGATCTCTGCTTTGACAAGACGTGTCAATGGACGATGCACCTCAAAACGCGAAGCGGGAGGCCAAAAAATGGTTCGAAATAATAAAAAGACCAGATGTGACATTTTGCCGAAAAAGCTGTCAGTAGATATGCCTTATTAAGTATTATACCCTTGTGGTTGAGGGTTGTGACTATTATATAGAGCCGCATATAGTTCTTTTTCTTAGAAGACTGCTTTGTATGCGGAGAAGGAACTAGCCTTGCAATGCCGAAGACAATCTGCGTGCCGAACACATCATCATTGAAGACTGGTTTAGGGGCTACTGTGGGAGTCCTGGACTAAGGGGTCCTCGGGTGTCTAGGCTATCTGATATGGGCCAGACTGATGGACCATGAAAGTACACGGCAGAAGACCTTCCCCCGTGTCCGGATGGGACTCTCCCTTGCGTGGATGGCAAGCCTAGCATCTGATGTATAATTTCATTTCTCTGTAAGCCGACTCTGTACAACCCTAGGCCCCTCTGGTTGAGGGAGTCCTAGACTAAGGGGTCCTCGGGCATCCGGCCTGTTAGCCATGGGGTGGACTATTGGGTTGTGAAGATACAAAGACCAAAAACTCTACCCGTGTCCGGATAGGGCTCCCCTTGGCGTGGAAGGTAAGCTTGGCAACCGAATATGAAGATTTCCTTTTTCTATAACCGACTTTGTGTAACCCTGGATCCCTCTGGTGCTTATATAAACCGGAGGGCTAGGTCCGTAGAGAGGACAATCATAATCATAGTCATACAGGCTAGACTTGTAGGGTTTAGCCAGTATGATCTCGTGGTAGATCAACTCTTGTAATACTCATATTCATCAAGATCAATCAAGCAGGAAGTAGGGTATTACGTCCATAGAGAGGGCCCGAACCAGGGTAAACATTGTGTCCCCTGTCTCCTGTTACCATCGACCTTAGATGCACAGTCCGGGACCCCTACCCGAGATCCGCCGGTTTCGACACCGACATTGGTGCTTTCATTGAGAGTTCCACTCTGCCGTCGTCAAAATGATTGATGGCTCTCCTTGCCGTCAAGGAAAATATCACCTCCGGAGGAGCCCTGGCCTCAGGCCAAACCCTTCGGCTGGGCGGCTTCATCATGACCGCCCGTTCCGCCCTTGGGCCGACGATGACCTCTCGAGTCATCAAAAATCGTCTCTGTGTTGATTCTGAATACGCCAAACGGATGGATCCGACAGAGTTATCATCTTTAAACGAACTCCTAGATCGCATTGCCGCCTTGGAGGTCGCTACAGACTACGATCGGATTGGGCTTAAACCCGACCAGAGAGAAATTAAAACTCCGCCGATCGCCCATCAGATAGCGGTAGTCGAGGAGCAATATAACTCTTCCTCTATATTGAGGACAAACTATATTCTGATCTTCGATCTCGAAGAGCTGGACACCTACCGGCAGAAAGATATGCCTCGTCCTCTGAACATAGAATCAGACGATAAGCTCAGAAAATCAGTTGATATCCAGGAGCCTGAATTGCTAAGTCCGGAGGATCTTCAGACTCCAGATCCAAAATTGTGTCAGGGTTCGGACTTAAATCCACCCACCCAGACATAAGCGCTCTCTTGCGCATACAACATCAGTCTCAGGAAATGGCCCACCACTTCTGGGCCAGATTCCTCCTTATCAAAAACAAGATCAAAGATTGCCGTGACGAAGACGCGATCTTAGTGTTTCGCAACAATTGCATGGACGAGGAAATCCTCAACGCCATGAACCACCATCACATATTACACTTTGCTGACTTGGCAACTATCGTACAGAACTACACTGCAACGGAACGCGCCTGGAAAACTCAGGTAGCCCGTTGGGACCCATCGGTCCCCACTCAACCCCTCGCTCAGGCGAAAAGGGCGCACCCTCATGGCACGCCTGGACCAATAGTAAAGAAATACAAGCCTGTTACGAGGCGTGGAACCGTTCTGGAAGGATAGCTCGGTGGGCCATGCAAAATACACACAACACCGGATAACATACCAACACACAGCCTTAGAGCATGTTGGATACTCCAGCAAGTGGCCAAGAGCGGTGAGGATATCCTCGCCAGGAATACCCCAAAACAACACCCCCAGAAGACGATGACCTCAAAGTATTGATGGTTTAGAGACATTCGCCTCAAACAATAGGAGCAAAAGGGCACTCCGCGAACTCGCCGAAGTCTGCCAAATCGCAACAATAAACCCTTGGAACAACACGGCTATAACCTTTAATGCCGGCGACAAGCCAAAATACAGGACAGTCCGAGCACCAGCCACCTTGTTCCTCAGCCCAATCATGGATGACTTTCGGCTCACCAAGGTTCTCATGGACGGTGGCAGCGGACTAAAACTCATCTATGAGGATACACTACAAAAAAATGGAAATAGACAAGAGCTGCATCCGAGGAATCATTCCTAGTCGGGAGGCACGGTGTGCGGGAAAAATCACGCTTGATGTGGTATTCGGCACGCCTGAGCATTATTAGTCTGAAGAGATAACCTTCCAAGTGGCCCCTTTCAACAGCGGATATCACGTCCTCTTAGGGTGAGATGCATTTACACGCTTCCAAGCCGTACCTCATTACGGATACATGAAGCTTAAGATGCCCAGGCCCAATGGCATAATCACTCTCACTAGTGATCCGGACATAGCACTCCGCGCCAAAAATAAAACCGCATCTCTGGCCCTCGAGGCATTATCTGAAACCCTCGCGGCCGAAGAATTAACCGCACTGCACTCCACGGTCGACAAGGACGATGTGATTATAGACAAACAACACAAATCCACCTCCTTCAAACCGGCAGAAGAAATAGTCAAATTCCAAGTGCATCCAACGTACCCCGAGAAGACAACATCTATTGGAGCACAACTAGACCCAATGGTTGACACGGTGTTACGAGAGTTCCTTCGTGAAAATTGGGATATATTCTCCTGGCACCCTTCTGATATGCGAGGAATCCCACGCGAGTTGGCTGAACACAGCCTCAATATATTGAAGGGATATAAACCGGTCAACCAAACACTGCGGCGCTTTTCTGAACCCAAACAACAAGCTATGGGGGAGGAGGTAGCCAAACTAATCGAGGCCGGATTCATTAGAGAAATAAAACACCCGGACTGGCTGGCAAACCCAGTGATGGTGCCAAAGAAAGACAAATCCTGACGCTTGTGCGTCGATTTCAAAGACCCCAATAAGGCTTGCCCCAAGGAACCCTTCCCCCTCCCCCGCATCGACCGAATCATTGATGCTACTGCAGGACACGACTCATTGTGCTTCCTAGACGCATATTGTAGATACCATTCTGCTTCAACACCATGCCCTTCGGACTCAAAAATGCCGGCGCCACCTACCAACGCATGATTCAAACATGCCTGGAGAAACAGATCGGCAAGAAAGTCAAATCATATGTGGATGATGTCGTCATCAAAACTAGGCACGTTGAAACACTCATAGACAATTTACGTCTCACATTTGACAACCTCCATGCATATGACATCAAGCTCAATCCGGAAAAGTGCGTTTTCGGTGTCCTCGTGGGAAAACTACTGGGCTTCATTGTTTCCAATAGACGAATTGAAGCAAATCCAGCCAAAATCCGAGCTTTGTCACAATTGGCTACGCCAACGGACCTTAAACAAGTCCAAAAACTCGCCGGTTGCGTGGCAGCTTTAAGCCGCTTTATCTCCAGATTGGGAGAGAAGGCATTGCCACTCTATCACCTTCTGCGGCTCACCGATCACTTTGAGTGGATGGATGCGTCAATGGACGGACTGGAAGAAATAAAAACACTTCTAGCAAGCAACCCAATCCTGGCCGCGCCAGGTGGTGAGCGTCGTGCTCGTCGTTGAGCGAGAGCCGGACGGACACAAATTTCCGCTTCAGAAGCCGGTATACTACGTATCCACTGTCCTCACACCATGCAAATCCTGGTACCCTCATTATAAAAAGATAGCATACGCGGTCTTCATGGCATCCCGAAAGCAACAACACTACTTCCAGGAGTGTTCGATCACGGTGGCCTCTTAAGTACCACTCAACGACATAATAAACAACTGCGATGCCACGGGCCGGATTGCCAAATGGTCCATTGAGATCCTTCCATTTGACATAACATATAAACCGCGTCGAGCCATTAAATCCCAAGTACTGGCTGATTTCGTCGCTGAATGGACCAAGGCCGAACTCCCTAAAGATTACGGCACATATTCCAACTGGGTTATGTATTTTGATGGATCCAAAATGCTGGCAGGGCTAGAAGCGGGTGTCGTTTTAATGTCCCCCACTGGAGACGTCGTCCAATACGTACTCCAAATATTATATATGGACTCCAACAACCCAGCCGAATATGAGGCCTTATTCCATGCTCTTCGGATGGCCGTATCCATGGGCATACAACGCCTGGAAGTGCGCGGGGACTCAAACCTCGCAATATCTCAAATTAATGGAGACTTCGATGCCAAAGATCCGAAGATGGCGGCGTATCACAATGCCGTCCTAAAAATGTTGGCCCGGTTTGAGGGGCTCGAGTTTCATCATGTGGCCCGAGAAAGTAATCAAGCGGCGGACGTCCTTGCTCGCATCGGCACCAATTGCGACCCCATCCTACCTAACATCTTTCTAGAAAAGCTTTTTAAGACATCCGTGGTGTGGCAAGGGGAGAGCAGCGGCACCAGTACGGATCCGAACACAACCCTAGATTCCGGGCAGACCGATATCATCGGGGGCTCAGCCACTGAAATAAGACCATCGGCCCATCTCATTATGGAAATCATTGCCCCATGGACCGAACCCTTCTTGGCCTACCTCAACAGGAAGGAACTCCCCGAGGATCAGACGGAGGCCCGCCGCATTGTCCGGTGTTCGAAGTCCTACAAGGTTCATGAAGGAGAACTCTACAAGAAAAGCGCTACCGGAGTCCTTCAAAGATGTATCTCCGAGCAAGAAGGGCGGAAGCTCCTGGCTGAAATTCATGCCGGTCTCGGCGAGCACCACGCCGCAGCTCGGGCCCTTGTTAGCAAGGCCTTCCGTGCATGTTTTTTTGGCCGACGGCCCGAGTAGATGCAGAGGACTTTGTCCAACGTTGCGTCGGATGCCAACTCTTCGACAACCAAAGCCATATGCCGCCCACCACCTTACAAACAATCCCCATCACTTGGCCTTTCGCGGTCTGGGGGCTCGATATAGACCCCTTAAAGGAGGAAGCCATAAGAAAAAGTATCTGTTGGGCATGGTGGATAAATTTACCAAGTGGATAGAGGCCAAACCAGTTAAAACGGACGAGTCCGGGATGGTGATAGAATTTATATCCGGTGTTGTACACCGTTATGGTGTTCCACACCGCGTCATCACCGATAATGGCTCCAATTTCACAGCCGATGAGGTGAAAACCTGGTGCACAAATCTGGGCATCAAACTTGATTACGCCTCTGTTTATCATCCACAAACAAACGGTCAAGTCAAACGAGCCAATGGTCTTATTATGAGCGGCATCAAGCCTAGACTAGTACGGTCTTTGAAAAAATCAGACAAGCACTGGGTTGAGGAACTCGACTCTATACTGTGGGGGCTGCGGACCATGCCCAATCGTACTACCGGATATGCACCTTTCTTCATGGTGTACGGTGTAGAGGTAGTGTTGCCCTACGACATTATCCGTGACTCACCTCGAGTGCGCATGTACGAAGAGAGAGAGGCCGAGCGTGATTGGCAAGACTACTTAGATACCCTGGAGGAGGAGCGCGACGTCGCAAAAGCCTGTTCCGCGTTTTATCAACACCAGGCTCATAGGTATCAAAGCAGAGAAGTGTGGGCCAAGATTTATAATATTGGCGAACTCGTTGTACGCCTGCCGGAAAAGAAAAAGGACAAACTCAAGCCCAAGTGGGAGGGTCCCTTCATCATTGACGAAGTTCTCACCGGAGGAGCGTACCGCCTGCATGATGCGTCAGACAATCGCCTAGAGCCGAACCCTTGGAACGCGGCCAGACTCCGATGATTTTATGCCTAGCGTCGACCACTATGTTCGTCTCCTTCATCCTGTTGTTTCCATTATTTTTTTCTCTCTTTTTGTTTTTTCTCTTTAGCTTTACAGTTTTCGTGCAGCTAGACCATGCACCCCTGACGCATACATCTTCAAATATGTACGTCCATTATACCTGGGGGATTCTTGGACAGAAGCTTGCTATTATTATCTTGCGAGCATTAAGCTCATCACATATGCGTCTTTTCCCATATGCACCTTTTCTTCGCCATTATATGCATTGATATGACTTAAGTTTTGGCCAAGGTGGGTTGCCTAGCTCATGTGCTTATGACCTACGTTCCCGTTAATTCGGCTAGGGCATAATGGGAGCACCTCTGTGATTGTTACTGTCGGGTCATCCGGGCGTGTACCTCAGACTGGGTGAAGCCAAAAGCTACTGTTCTTATAGGAATATGCGGTCGGTGAATTAAAGATGTTTCCGCATTCACTCCAACGTGAACCCCCAGAAGTTACTTATACTGTGATTTTTTAATCATAGTTCAGACATGCACATGAAATGCATGCACACCTAGGGAAAGGAACCCTTAACGGAACTATTCTCTCTGGAAGATGTTTCTTACATAATGTAATATAACAAAACTAGTCGGATACAACTTGTCTGTTCAAGCAACTATGACCCCTACGCCTGGTTTCCACGCATACCCCGGTCTATTTTACCGCTCAGGTATTCGGAAACACTCCGCACCTTTGGGTCCAGAGGTCGAAGCGAAAAGGTCTGCCATGACAATCGTTTTACAATTCAGCTAGAGTTACATACGTCAAGAAAGGTACGTAGTCATTTGGACTCAAAAATTTCCTACTCTATACCGTCCAGTAAGCTGTCTAGCTTACAATCCTGCTGGGAATACTTGGCGGCTATTTCTACTTGGTCATATACCAAATTAACTGGAACTTATTTTCCATCTGACCCCAGAGATCCGACCCGAGCCATATGATTCGGATTAAGCTTAGTATACCGTGTTTTCCCCATGGCCCAGGCTTCTCGTGCACCTTCCCGCCAAGCCGATATTTTCCACAATCGAAAGCGTCGCCACGCCCCCTTGAACAGTTGTATAACCTCCTCCATCTTTCCTGGAGAGGAGGCGGATGGCCATAAGGCCTTGGCAACACTTCGCATCGCCTGCCGAGCCTGCTCGTGCACTAGCGACAGCTCTTGTAGCAGGTAGCCCGAGAATCCGGACATCTCCTCTTTGGGACGACCGGTCAGCATACCTGCAGACATAACCCTGTTAGTCTCATCCACCTGTGAGTTATTCGAAAGTAAGTTCAACCACATACCGAATATGCCGCCTCGCTCCCTTTTATTCTCCTTACAGAGTCAGCTAGCTGGGCCTGTACATCTTTCAGATCCTCGCCCAATCGGGTATTCAAATCCTCGAGCTTGTTCTTCTCCAACACGACTTTTGTGAGCACACGCTCGCCCACGTCTAGCAATTTCTTGGCTTCTCGTTCTCCGCCTTGGGCAGCTTTCAGTTGTTCTTGTAGTTGACCTAGTGATCCTAATAAGAGGTGAGCAACTGTGTTAGCATTATTGGTATACCATTATGTTTTCTCGATGGAGGGAAACATTACCAGGAGACGCCTTCTTGGATTTCTCCAGTTCGGCACGGGCGGCAGTTAGCTGCGTCTGACACTTTTCTATCTCCTGGGTTAGCAGGTCGTTCTTCTCCATAAGAACCTGGTTATACAACGATACTTAAATCAGTTGTACCAACTGCTTCAAGTCTTGGGGGCTACTGGCATATGGTTATCATATTCGGACAAAGTAAACTTACCCACACATCTTTTAAATGCTGCTTTGTGGCTCTGTTAAGCCCATCTCGAGCAGCTCGGATGTATGGATCAGCCGAGCTGAAGGCGTTAAAATCCTCTTATGAAAAGCCGAGGTCTTGTAAACGGCCCTTCAGCGCTGATGATTCATGGCGCTCTCCACTTCCGAGTTAGTGACGTATACATCATCCGAATCCTTGGTAGGAGGACAGTCCGGCGTTACCCCCGTATCAGCCCCCGTCTTTACGGCAGGATCTAGATCCTGGCTGCGGGAAGTATGACCGGTAGGACCCCCGGATATAGTCTAGCACACCTTTTTCCTGATACAGGATAAACAGAAAGGTCACAGTTGGATGTGACTACCAAGGTGCATATGTGCAAATCCATACCTCTTTGATAAAGCCTCGGTCGTATCATCGTTTGCCTTCCTCTTCGAAGGCTTGCCCGGTGTGGGGGCCTCTCTCTTCGGAGATGCTCCTGGGGCAGCATGGCGCGCCGAACGCCTCCCCTTTTGAGAACAGGATAGTGCGGTGGGTGAGGCAGAATGAGAGAACCCTTTCGGATAAGATGTCTCCTGATTACTTACGTGTGAAGCAGGGAGAAGGCCGGGATAATCGGCGGTGAGAGCCACCTCTGTGCCATCATAAATCTCCTGGTAAAACACCCCGTCCTCGAGCTCCACGAATATATCCGGATCCTCCTCGAATCTGGGATCAAGGTCCCGATTGTGGCCCTCGGGCTGTGGGGCAGGGCTGTGAAGCCCTTCAGAAATCTTTTGCGAGTGCTGTTATAAATGGATGGGTTAATACTCATTGAAAGTAGCTCGGGGAGCGGAGTGAGTAGAGCAGAGGAGTTGGGACTTACCTAGCTAGGTGGACTGTACATGGAAAATCCATCTCTGCGCTTGATACGTAGAAATTCCACTTCCTCCCCTTTGAACAGTTCGGCCAATATTTTGCCCAGAGCAGCGGGGGTGTCCGGACCCTTCCGGCCGCAGCGGGAGGCGTCATCTTCCCCGTTGTAGTGCCACATGGGGAGACTTCTGTACTGGAGTGGTTGAACCCCCCGTACTATGGAAGTCGCCATTACTTCAACTATTGATAATCCAGACTTAGCGAGTGACCTTATATTGCTCATGAGTTGACGAATTTTCGCACTATCTTCCTCATCGAGGCTCCGAGGGCGCCAGCTGTGGCGTTTCTTCAAAGGAGCTCTTGTGAATTCGGGAAGCCCCCTCCGAACTGGGTCCGGAAGTGCAATGTCCTCAATATAGAACCATTCGGAGGTCCACTCTTCGGGTGCCTTCTTTGGTGTGCCGGAAAGGTATCCGGTCTCGGCGATGAGCCATATTTCGGCTCCGCCCACTTCAAATATTGACCCCTCGTAGTTTCGCAGGACAAGACAGAATAGTTTTTCCACAATTCGAAATGGACTTCACAACCTAGGAATAGCTCACAAAGAGCGAGATAACCCATGATATGCACGAGGGAGGCAGGAGTAAAGTTGTGCAGTTGGAGGCCATAATACTCCAGAAGCCCTCGGGGGAATGGATGAATTGGAAATGCGACGCCCCTTAGCAGATAAGGGATGAAGCATACTCGTTCCCCCGTGGATAGATTGGGGAAATTTTCAGCATGCGCCCCGCCATTGAAGGAGGTCAATCCTGCTCGAACAGGGACTAGATCCGCGAGGGGGAAGAAAATCCTGAGTTTGCAGCTTCACCAGCCTACTGTGGGATATGGAGCACCTCTCACATTCACCTTTTTCAGGGATGCAGGGGTGGGATGAGTAGCTAGGAGCATCGGCCATGTTGGAATGGATTTTCCTAGCACGCTTAGAGGATTTTTCCATGTGGTACTGAATGGATCTGAGATTCAATCCCTTTAAATAGACGCTCCTCCTTAATGGCCGGGGTGTTATGTGTAAAATCACCCTGACCTCTCGCCTTCCCTCTACACATGGAAGCTGAAGTTGTTGATACACAGAAACCGAGGGGTTCTACATTAAATGGAAGGCTGAATACATCACTCTGGAGTCATCGGAGGAAGAACCCGCCTTGCAATGTCGAAGACAATCTGCGCACCTGACACCTCGTCATTGAAGTCTGGTTCGGGGGCTACTGAGGGAGTCCTTGACTAAGGGGTCCTCGGGCGTCCGACCTGTTAGCCATGGGCCGGACTGTTGGGCTGTGAAGATACAAAGACCGAAGACTCTACCCGTGTTCGGATGGGGCTCTCCTTGGCGTGGAAGGCAAGCTTGGCCAACGAATATGAAGATTTCCTTTTTCTGTAACCGACTTTGTGTAATCCTGGATCCCTCTGGTGCTTATATAAACCAGATGGCTAGGTTCGTAGAGAGGACAATCATAATCATAGTCATATAGGCTAGACTTCTAGGGTTTAGCCATTACGATATCGTCGTAGATCAACTCTTGTAATACTCATATTCATCAAGATCAATCAAGCAGGAAGAAGGGTATTACCTCCATAGAGAGGGCCTGAACCTGGGTAAACATTGTGTCCCATGTCTCTTGTTACCATCGACCTTGGACGCACAGTTCGGGACCCCCTACCCGAGATCCACCGGTTTTGGCACTGACACCGGTATCTATATAAACCAGAGGGTTTAGCCCGTAGAGGCTATCAGAATTCATACACGCTAGACATCTAGGGTTTAGCCATTACGATCTCGAGGTAGATCAACTCTTGTAACCCCTATACTCATCAAATACAATCAAGTAGGATGTAGTGTTTTACCTCCATTAAGAGGGCCCGAACCTGGGTAAACATCGTGTCCCCCTTGTCTCCTGTTACCTTTGATCCTCAGATGCACAGTTCGGGACCCCCTACCCGAGATCGGCCAGTTTTGACAGCATCACCAGCTGAGTCAAGTGGTTGTGGTACCCAGACATTCTGAGTATGTGTTCACTGACAGAACTATTCTCCTCCATTTTGCAGCTACAGAACTTGTTGGAGACTTCATATCCCTCAACTCGGGCATTTGCTTGAAATATTAACTTCAACTCCTGAAAGATCTCATATGCTCCATGACGTTCAAAACGTTTTTGAAGTCCTGATTCTAAGCCGTAAAGCATGGCACACTAAACTATCAAGGAGTCATCAGATTTGCTCTACCACGCGTTCATAACGTCCGGTGTTGCTCCTGCAGAGGGTCTTGCACCTAGTGGTGCTTCCAGGACATAATTCTTCTGTGCAGCAATGAGGATAATCCTCAAGTTATAGACCCAGTTTGTGTAGTTGCTACCATCATCTTTCAACTTAGCTTTCTCTAGGAATGTATTAAAATTCAAGGGAATGGTAGCACGGGCCATTGATCTACAACAACATAGATATGCAAAATCTATCAGGTACTAAGTACATGATAAATTGAAGTTCAGTTAATCATATTACTTAAGAACTCCCACTTAGATTGACATCCCTCTAGTCATCTAAATGATCACGTGATCCACATCAACTAAACCACACTACTGCAGGATGCTGCTAACGCGACACTACGATCAGAGACCCTTCGATGAAACTGGGTGCGATGCCATAATCGCAAACGGTGGCGTAAAAACCCGTCAAAAAAGGTGCAAAACGTTTGCGATGGAGGATGCATCAAACACGGTTCAAATTTTAGTTGTGTGTGTGATGCAGGCCATACAGTTCATCTCAATTAACTGTTTGTGATGAGGAGGAACAAAAGAAACGGGCAGCCTGATGAAGGTGTGTGCGATGTACAGCATACGGTTCACTCAGATGAACTGTTTGTGATTAGGCAACACAATGGAAACGGTCAGCCAGATCAAAGGTGTGTGGTATATATGGCATGCGGTTCACTCGGATGAACTGTTTGCGTTGAGACATGAGAACAGAAACGGTTCAAATGAACAAGATGTGTGTGATGCGGCAAACAGGTCTGTAATCAGACATGTGTGTGAATACCAATAATAACATAGACAATTAATGCTAATACGATGTGTGTGTTGTGCGATGAGATTGCATACAGAACAACAACATATATATATACACACACACTTATAAGGACATGCTTGCATAACCAAATTAAACATCCACTTATATAGGTGGCTACTACAACCATGGCATTTGCACACACCAAAGTAAACTATTACATGCATAATTACATAGGTGGCTACTACACACATGACATTTCCACACACCAATAAAGTAAACTATATATTACATGCATGATTAACTAACATAAACAATCATATGATCATCATCTACTTCTTGTGACGCTTGTTCTGCTTATAGCTTGATCCGGGCTCGTCGATTTTGGTAACGAGGCCCTTCCTCATGTCAACGATCCTCCTATGCATCTCATAGCATGTGTACCCGCTCTTGGCCACAAACCTGAGGTGAGGTTCATCCAGTTGCCGCATCCAGGCCCCGTGCCAGGAGACGGGACTTGTTCTCTAGGCATCCTGCTTCATCTTTTCGTAGTACGGGTCGATGATGGCCGAGGCGAGTTCGACCAGGGAGTCCTTCTTCGTGCTTCCCCAGACCCTATAGTGGTCATGAATTTCGACAAGGTTCTTGCAGGCCAATCCCATAACACTGAGCGCTTTTACATCATTGGTGCACTGGTGCGCATCGGTCCTAAACAAATGGTTTTTAACCCCTTTCCGCGACGGCATAAGGAATCGTCTCCCAGTGAGTGTGGGCGATAGGGGGGTCCTTCCCACACGACCCAGAAACTGTCGGGGATAGGGAGCCTTGATGCATACAGTTGTCCCTATATAACCATTTCCGATATCTCGAATATCCGAAACGCTTCATCCTTGCTACTCGTTTGTACTTGCATTGCCATCGCAGTCGGAGTTTTGTGGTTCTACCTAAAACTAGGCAGATTCTAGGCACTGGAGCATTCTAGGCAGATTCCACGCACGGGAGATTTATGATGCCTGGCACATCACAAACAGTTCATGATTATAAACCGTGTACGATAGGTAGACAATCACACACATTTAGTTTTCCCGCACCATATGTGATAGTGTCTGACATCACACACGCTTTGCGAACGGCAACTATGTGCATGCTTGCACACGTTTCCTCTCTGTGAACCATCTCGGATTATGGTGTATATTGCAAACGTTTGTGTTTTACCAACCGTGTGTGTTGTAATGACCTGCACAACGTAATTTCGCCCTAATTTAATTGCTGCTATTTAAAATTGTACCTAATTTAAACTTGAAAGTAGGCTATAGCTTTATTCATATCCATCAGGTTCAAACAACCAATGCATTATTCGATTCACAGGTACATATGTTTAAGAATTACAGAAGCACCAAATAAAGAATGATGTACCTGGGTTCTATACTTGTACTATTACAGATGGTAAAGAAAGAGGCGACACACATTCCAGTTGCTGAACAAGGTGAAGCGGAATGGCCCTATCATGCTCTCCTGGATGGAGAAGGCATGCAGGACTCTAGTCCAACCCCTTGTGATGGTTGGCCGCCAATCATGTAGTTTGAGAGGTAATCTTGAGTAAACTGATTCACGATGCATTGCAAAAGAAAAAAGATTCAGATATTGTCATCTAACACAACTCATTACAGGCAGTAAAAAGAAGGATGCAGGGTTCTTACTTACCATCCTGCAGTTCACTGTTGTCTTGCATAAAGTGTAAACAAATAGTTCAATTGACATCTTTTGACCCATTTTAGTAACAATCTTTATCAGTTTCCTCACTTGATGCTGGTTCATGAATATCTCATTGCCCCATGCGCAGAAAGGGTCGAAGTGTGGATCTTTGACAATGATATATGTACCTAAAAGCACCAAGTTAATATTAGAAGCTAAACAATAATTTAAAAATGATGTAGTACAACATTCCATCCATCCCATTATATAAGATTTTATTACATGTATATCTAGACATCATCAGAACATTAAAGTAACACTCTTCCTTGTTGCTATGTAGCCCGGGATTGCATATTTAGTCATTCAGTACAATGCATGTTGCTAAACAACAATTGAAAAAAGAAAAGGCATGTTAACTACAATATCCTTAACAACAACCAAATATCGTAATTCATAGTGGTATTGTTGAAACTGTTATTGATGAAATTGAACCGCACAGCAAATAGTTGCACATATAGAGCATCACATTGTGAAGAACTGAAATAAACAAGTCATAAGGACATCTCTAGGCGATCCTTAAAAAGTTAAAGGACTAAAACCCTTAGTGGATATATATATATATATATATATATATATATATATATATATATATATATATATATATATATATATACTCCAGCAAGTTTTGGCCTTTTATAGTCGATCCCTAAACTTAAGGTTGTAAACTTCAATTTGATCAAGTTCAAAGTAGGTTCAACCGAAAGTAGCATGCATTCAAACATAAATATAGATAGTTTTGCATAACTGAACATAAAACATAAATTTAAACTAAGCTAAACTACTTTTGGTCCAAGTAGAGGTCGAGCCAATCCTTCCTCGTCATGTACAGTGTGCCGCGAGCCGGGTTCGGGCCAGTACCGTCATCGGGGTCGTTGGGGAAGGCACTCGTCCACTTGTCGACGTCGATCTCCTCGTCTTGGGGGCCCACCTCGACGCCCTCCGCGCAGCCGTCGCCGCCGCCTTCAACCTCGTCATTAGAGGAGAGCGCGATAACCTCGCCGTCCTCTGCACCACCGTCCTCGCCGCCTTCGACCTCGTCATCGGAGGAGAGCGTGATAACCTCGCCGCCCTCCGTGCCGGCAAAGATCACCCGCTCCGCCTCCACGAGCTCCGGGTGCTGTCGGCGGAGCTCTTGCATGTAGGCCTCGTCGGCGGCCTCGGCATCGAGACGCTCCCACGCCTCGCGGTCCTCCCGCGCCATAGCCGAGCTCACCACCCCTGGCTCCGGGGGAACGAGGTGGACCGGACGTGTGCCGTAGGGGAAATTGTGCCTAGCCGCCACGCCGTGGTAGCAGACCTACCAACGGTCGTACTCCATGGCCACGAGTTCGGCCGTGTGGAAGCTACCGAGCCACCTGCGGGTGTGGGTCTCTTGATCTATAATCTCGGTGACCCACGTCCCCCACCGTCGCTGCCGGACCCTGAGGTAGGACTTCGTCGGCTGCCGGGTCTGGGGGAGGACGGGGAAGTCCTCGAACCGGCGTAGGGGCGCGGCGGCGGGCGGATCGGGGGACCGGTGACGGCGGATCGGGCCATTGAGGACGACGGGGACACCTTGGCGGCCACCTCGCCGGAGTCGGGTGAAAAGGCCATGATAAACCTCTTTTTGGCCATTGCCTACTCGAGCTCCCCGACACACAGGAAGAGATTGAGGATGGAGGCATTGACGATGGCAGCGACCTACCAATGGTTTCGAGGGTTGTGTGTCTGTGTGAGCGGAGGTTGTGTTTGAGGAAATACTGCGGCAACTGAAAATTTTACAAGGCGGGGCTACTGAAAATTTGGATCAAGGGCGAGCAGATATTTTTGAGATTGCAAGGAATGCAGAGGCGGGAGTAAATTGCCGGGGCTACTGAAAATTTGAATCAAGGGACTGAAGCAGAGAGGGATGCAGAGGCGGGAGTTTTGGGGGAGTGAGCTAGTGTGCTTGACATGCCAGTTGTGGACTGTAGCCGACGCACCTTCTCGTGTAAGCCATAGGCTTACTATACACCGATGGTGCTCCAAGATATTTTGTACTACATCTCACATGGTTGGTGAGAATAAACTGTGTGTGATCTACTTGATTTGAATTACAAAATGAGGTTACAGCAGCAATGGACGGTGTTTGAATTGCTAGACCTTTTATCTGTAGTGAACATGCAACTGTATGTGTGCTGTAAAAGAATTGGAATTATTCAGGGTTCCTTTGGACATTTCATACATTAAACTGGTTTTCTAGCCATTTCAGGTGCACAATTCAAAATTAAACTACATGCACATGCTCCGGTGCATACAAATTGGTTGAAAAATCAAATATGTGTCCTTCAATGCATGCTTAGGTCCCATGGAAGAAATGGGAATGAATATTTCGGGGTTCGTTAGGCCTTTTTTATACATTAACTGGGTTTTCTAGGCATTTTATGTGCATAATTCAAATTTGAACTACAAGCACATGCTCCAATGCACTAAATTGGTTGAAAAATCACATGTGTGTCCGTGGGTGAATTTCTAGGTCCCATGCAAGAGATGGGAATGAATTTCAAACACCAGGGCACTGTTGATTGCTAGCAAAACATTGAGATGCCTGGTTTTTAAATTCTAGTAAATCCAAAACTCGTCTAAAATTCATGAAACTTGGCATGCTATCATGGAGAGGCATTAACATGTCGTGGTGAAAATTTTGTCCCATTTGGGGCAGGTTTGGCTATAAGCTTCTCACAAACCAGAGCTTCTCACAACAAGCATGATTGTTTCGATAGGGAACGTACCTCCTTTGGGTACGAGATGATATCTGTTGCCTCTTATTGCTTTCAAAAAAATTCTAGTGTCAACATAGAACAACATGAGTGTTGTGTTCAATCTTGGAATTTTCCGGTGTTCGTTTGGCCCTTTTTCTACATTAAATGGGTTTTCTAGGCATTTTATCTGCATAATTCAAATTTGAACTACAAGCACATGCTCCAATGCACCAAAGTTGGTTGAAAAATCACATGTGTGTCCTTGGGTGAATTTCTAGATCCCATGCAAGAGATGGTAATGAAATTCAAACACCATGGCACTGTTGATTGCCAGCAAAACATTGAGATGTCTGGTTTTTAAATTCTAGTAAATCCAAAACTCGTGTGAAATTCATGAAACTTGGCATGCTATCATGGAGCGGCATCAACATGCCATGGTGAAAATTTTGTCCCATTTGGGGCAGGTTCGGGTATAAGCTTCTCACAACAAGCATGATGGTTTCGATAGGGAACGTCCCACCTTTGGGGACAAAACGGTATACATTGCCTATTATTGCTTTCAAATATTTTCTAGTGTCAACATAGAACAACAGGAGTGTTGTGTCAATTTTTGTGATTTTTTGGGGTTCGTTTGGACATTTTTATGCATTAACTGGGTTTTCTAGGCATTTTATTTGCATAATTCAAATTTGAACTACAAGCACATGCTCCAATGCACCAAAGTTGGTTCAAAAATCTAATATGTGTCCTTGGGTGAATTTCTAGGTCCCATGGAAGAGATGGGAATGAAATTCAAACACCAGGTCACTGTTGATTGCCGACAAAACATTGAGATGCCTGGTTTTTAAATTCTAGTAAATCCAAAACTCCTCTGAAATTCATGAAACTTGGCATGCTATCATGGAGCGGCATCAACATGCCATGGTAAAAAATTGGTCCCATTTGGGGCAGATTTGGGTATAAGCCTCTCACAAACTAGAGTTTCTCACAACAATCATGATGGTTTCGATAGGGAACACCCCACCTTTGGGGTCGAAACAACATCCATTGCCTCTTATTGTTTTCTAATATTTTTTAGTGTCAACATAGAACAACAGGAGTGTTGTTTCAATTTTTGTGATTTTTCGGGGTTCGTTTGGATATTTTTATGCATTAACTAGGTTTTCTAGGCATTTTACGTGCATAATTCAAATTTGAACTACAAGCACATGCTCCAATGCACTAAGTGTTGGGGAACGTAGTAATTTCAAAAAAATTCCTATGCACACACAGGATCATGGTGATGCATAGCAACGAGAGGGGAGAGTGTGTCCACGTACACTCGTAGACCGAAAGCGGAAGCGTTAGCACAACGCGGTTGATGTAGTCGTATGTCTTCACGATCCGACCGATCCAAGTGCCGAACGCACGGCACTTCCGAGTTCTGCACACGTTCAACTCAATGTCGTCTCGCGAGCTCTGATCTAGCAAAGCTTCACAGGAGAGTTTCGTCAGCATGACGGCGTGGTGACGGTGATGATGTTGCTACCGACACAGGGCTTCGCCTAAGCACCGCTACGATATAACCGAGGTGGAATATTGTGGAGGGGGCACCGCACACGGCTGGAATAGATCAGTAGATCAACTTGTGTGTCCTAGGGTGCCCCCTGCCCCCGTATATAAAGGAGCAAGGGGAGAGGCGGCCGGCCAGGAGGAGGGCGCGCCAGGGAGGCATCCTACTCCCACCGGGAGTAGGACTCCTCCTTTTCCTTGTTGGAGTAGGAGAGGGAAGGAAGGGAGAGAGGAGGAGAATGAAAAAGGGGGGCGTCGCCCCCCTCCTTGTCCAATTCAGACTAGAGGGGGAGGGGGCGCACGGCTGCCCTGGCCGCCTCTCCTCTTGTCCCACTAAGGCCCATGAGGCCCAATTAACTCCCCAGGGGGTTTCCGATAACACCCCGGTACTCCGGTTCTTATCTGAAACCACTTCGGAACACTTCCGGTGTCCGAATATAGTCATCCAATATATCGATCTTTACGTCTCGACCATTTCTAGACTCCTCATCATGGCCGGGACTCTGAAATACCTTTGGTACATCAAAACACAAAAACTCATAATACAGATCATCACCGAACTTTAAGCGTGCGGACCCTACGGGTTCGAGAACTATGTAGACATGACCGAGACATGTCTCCGGTCAATAGCCAATAGCGGAACCTGGATGCTCATATTGGCTCCTACATATTCTACAAAGATATTTATCGGTCAAACCGCATAACAACATATGGTGTTCCCTTTGTCATCACTATGTTACTTGCCCGAGATTCGATCATCGGTATCTCAGTACCTCGTTCAATCTCGTTACCGGCAAGTCTCTTTACTCGTTCCGTAATGCATCATCCTGCAACTAACTCATTAGTCACATTGCTTGCAAGGCTTATAGTGATGTGCATTACCGAGAGGGCCAAGAGATGCCTCTCCGACAATCGGAGTGACATATCCTAATCTTGAAATAGGCCAACTCAACAAGTACCTTTGGAGACACCTGTAGAGCACCTTTATAATCACCCATTTACGTTGTGACGTTTGGTAGCACACAAAGTGTTCCTCTGGTAAACGGGAGTTACATAATCTCATAGTCATAGGAACATGTATAAGTCATGAAGAAAGCAATAGCAACATACTAAAAGTGCTATGCTAACGGAATGGGTCAAGTCAATCACACCATTCTCCTAATGATGTGATCCCGTTAATCAAATGACAACTCATGTCTATGGCTAGGAAACATAACCATCTTTGATCAACGAACTAGTCAAGTAGAGGCATACTAGTGACACTTTGTTTGTCTATGTATTCACACATGTATTATGTTTCCGGTTAATACAATTCTAGCATGAATAATAAACATTTATCATGATATAAGGAAATAAATAATAGCTTTATTATTGCCTCTAGGGCATATTTCCTTCAGTCTCCCACTTGCACTAGAGTCAATAATCTAGATTACACAATAATGATTCTAAGACCCATGGAACCTTGGTGTTGATCATGTTTTGCTCCTGGAAGAGGCTTAGTCAATGGGTCTGCAACATTCAGATATGTATGTATCTTGCAAATCTCTATGTCTCCCACCTGGACTTGATCCCGGATAGAGTTGAAGCGTCTCTTGATGTTCTTGGCTCTCTTGTGAAATCTAGATTCCTTTGCCAAGGCAATTGCACCAGTATTGTCACAAAAGATTTTCATTGGACCCGATGCACTAGGTATGACACCTAGATCGGATATGAACTCCTTCATCTAGACTCCTTCATTTGCTGCTTCCAAAGCAGCAATGTACTCCGCTTCACATGTAGATCCCGCCACGATGCTCTGTTTAGAACTGCTCCAACTGACAGCTCCACCGTTTAATATGAACACATATCCGGTTTGTGATTTAGAATCGTCCGGATCAGTGTCAAAGCTTGCATCAACGTAACCATTTATGATGAGCTCTTTGTCACCTCCATAAACAAGAAACATATCCTTAGTCCTTTTCAGGCACTTCAGGATGTTCTTGACCGTTGTCCAGTGATCCATTCCCGGATTACTTTGGTACCTCCCAGCTAAACTAATAGCAAGGCACACATCATGTCTGGTACACAGCATTGCATACATGATAAAGCCTATGGCTAAAGCATAGGGAACATCTTTCATTTTCTCTCTATCTTCTGCTGTGGTCGGGCATTGAGTCTTACTCGACTTCACACCTTGTAATACAGGCAAGAACCCTTTCTTTTCCTGGTCCATTTTGAACTTCTTCCAAACTTTGTCAAGGTATGTGCTTTGTGAAAGTCCAATTAAGCGTCTTGATCTATCTCTATAGATCTTGATGCCCAATATGTAAGCAGCTTCACCAAGGTCTTTCATTGAAAAACTCTTATTCAAGTATCCTTTTATGCTATCCAGAAATTCTATATCATTTCCAATTAACAATATGCCATCCACATATAATATTAGAAATGCTATAGAGCTCCCACTCACTTTCTTGTAAATACAAGCTTCTCCAAAAGTCTGTATAAAGCCATATGCTTTGATCACACTATCAAAACATTTATTCCAACTCCGAGAGGCTTGCACCAGTCCATAAATGGATCGCTGGAGCTTGCACACTTTGTTAGCACCTTTTGGATCGATAAAACCTTCAGTTTGCATCATATACAACTCGTCTTCCAGAAATCCATTCAGGAATGCAGTCTTTACATCCATTTGCCAAATTTCATAATCATAAAATGCGGCAATATCTAACATGATTCGGACGGACTTAAGCATCGCTATGGGTGAGAAGGTCTCATTGTAGTCAACTCCTTGAACTTGTCGAAAACCTTTCGCAACAAGTCAAGCTTTGTAGACAGTAACATTACCATCAGCGTATGTCTTCTTCTTGAAGATCCATTTATTCTCGATGGCTTGCCGATCATCGGGCAAGTCAACCAAAGTCCACACTTTGTTATCATACATGGATCCCATCTCAGGTTTCATGGCCTCAAGCCATTTTACGGAATCTGGGCTCATCATCGCTTCCTCATAGTTCGTAGGTTCGTCATGGTCTAGCAACATGACCTCCAGCATAGAATTACCGTACCACTCTGGTGCGGATCTTACTCTGGTTGACCTATGAGGTTCAGTGGTAACTTGACCTGAAGTTTCATGATCATCATCATTAGCTTCCTCACTAATTGGTATAGGTGTGATAACCCACAAGTATAGGGGATCGCAACAGTTTTTGAGGGTAGAGTATTCAACCCAAATTTATTGATTCAACACAAGGGGAGCCAAAGAATATTCTCAAGTATTAGCAGCTGAGTTGTCAATTCAACCACACCTGGAAACTTAATATCTGCAGCAAAGTGTTTAGTAGCAAAGTACAATGATAGTGGCGGTAACGGTAGTAAAAGGTAACGGTATCAAAAGTAATATTTTTGGTGTTTTGTAGTGATGATAACAATAGCAACGGAAAAGTAAATAAGCAAAGAACAATATATGGAAAGCTCGTAGGCAATGGATCGGTGATGGAGAATGATGCCGGATGTGGATCATCATGTAACAGTCATAACCTAGGGTGACACGGAACTAGCTCCAATTCATCAATCTAATGTAGGCATGTATTCCGAATATAGTCATACGTGCTTATGGAAAAGAACTTGCATGACATCTTTTGTCCTACCCTCCCGTGGCAGCGGGGTCCTAGTGGAAACTAAGGGATATTAAGGCCTCCTTTTAATAGAGTACTGGACCAAAGCATTAACACAAAGTGAATATATGAACTCCTCAAACTACGGTCATCACCAAGAGTGGTCCCGATTACTGTCACTTCAGGGTTGCCGGATCATAACACATAGTAGGTGACTATAGAATTGCAATATAGGATCAAGAACTCTCATATATTCATGAAAACATAATAAGTTTAGTTCTGAAATCATGGCACTCGGGCCCTAGTGACAAGCATTAAGCATAGCAAAGTCATAGCAACATCAATCTCAGTACATAGTGGATACTAGGGATCAAACCCTACCAAAACTAACTCGATTACATGACAAATCTCATCCAACCCATCACCGTCCAGCAAGCCTACGATGGAATTACTCACGCACGGCGGTGAGCATCATGAAATTGGTGATGGAGGAAGGTTGATGATGACGATGGCGACGGATTCCCCTCTCCGGAGCCCCGAACGGACTCTAGATCAGCCCTCCCGAGAGAGTTTAGGGCTTGGCGGCGGCTCCGTATCGTAAAACGTGATGAATAATTCGTATTTATTTTTTTCTCCCCGAACACGAATATATGTAGTCAAGGTTGAGGTCGGTGGAGCTCCAGGGGCGCGCCCCCCGCCCTCATGGCTAGGGGGTGGGCCCCTTGGCCTTGATTGTTTGCCAGTATTTTTTATTATTTCCAAAAATAATCTTCATGGAGTTTCAGGTCATTCCGAGAACTTTTGTTTCTGCACATAAATAACACCATGGCAATTCTGCTGAAAACAGCGTCAGTCCGGGCTAGTTCCATTCAAATCATGCAAGTTAGAGTCCAAAACAAGGGAAAAGTGTTTGGAAAAGTAGATACGACGGAGACGTATCAACTCCGCCAAGCTTAAACCTTTCCTTGTCCTCAAGCAATTCAGTTGACAAACTAAAAGTGATAAACAAAAACTTTTACAAACTCTGTTTGCTCTTGTTGTTGTAAATATGTAAAGACAGCATTCAAGTTTTCAGCAAAGATTATGAACTAACCATATTCACAAGAACTCTTAGGTCTCATGTTTACTCATATCAACGGCTTAATCAACTAGCGAGCAATAATAATAAATCTCGGATGACAACACTTTCTCAAAACAATCATAATATGATATAACAAGATGGTATCTCGCTAGCCCTTTCTGAGACCGCAAAACATAAATGCAGAGCACCTTTAAATATCAAGGACTGACTAGACATTGTAATTAATGGTAAAAGAGATCTGGTCAAGTCATACTCAATGTAAACTAACAGTAATGAATGCAAATGACATCAGTGCTCTCCAACTAGTGCTTTTTAATAAGAGGATGATGACTCAACATAAAAGTAAATTGATAGGCCCTTCGTAGAGGGAAGCAGGGATTTGTAGAGGTATCAGAGCTCGATTTTGAAATAGTGGTGAATAATATTTTGAGTGGTATACTTTCATTGTCAACATAACAACCAAGAGATGGCGATATCTTCCATGCTACACACATTATAGGCGGTTCCCAAACAGAATGGTAAAGTTTATACTCCCCCTCCACCAACAAGCATCAATCCATGGCTTGCTCGAAGCAACGAGTGCCTCCAACTAACAACAGTCCCGGGGGAGTTTTGTTTGCAATTATTTTGATTTGATTTGCATAAAGCATGGGACTGGGCATCTCGGTGACCAGCCATTTTCTCGTGAGTGAGGAGCGGAATCCACTCCTCTTGAGAATAACCCGCCTAACATAGAAGATACGGACAGCCCTAGTTGATACATGAGCTATTCAGGCATACAAAACAGAATGTTTATTTGAAGGTTTAGAGTTTGGCACATACAAATCGTTCAAAAGAGGATACCACCCTATCATACCACATCACAACCATTTTAATAGCATGTTGGCACGCAAGGTAAACCATTATAAGCTCCTAGCTAATTAAGCATGGCATAAGCAACTATAATCTCTAATTGTCATTGCAAACATGTTTATTCATAATAGGCTGAATCACGAACGATGAACTAATCATATTTACAAAAACAAGAGAGGTCAAGTTCATACCAGCTTCTCCCATCTGAATCAGTCCATCATATATCGTCATAATTTCCTTTCACTTGCACGACCAAATGATGTGAATAATAATAACAGTGCACGTGCATTGGACTAATCTGGAATCTGCAAGCATTCAATAAATAGGAGAAGACAAGGCAATATGGACTCTTGGTTAAATCAACAATAAAGCATATAAGAGCCTTTTAACAGTTTAATTATGGTCTTCTCCTATCGTCCCCCAAAGAAAAGAAAAGAAATAAAACTAATTAGATGGGAAAGCTCCCAGCAAGCAAAAGAAGAACAGGAAATCTTTTTGGGTTTTCTTTTTAATTACTACTACAAGCATGTAAAGTAAACTAATTAAAAGCTACAGCTATTTTTTTGTTTTTCTTAAGGTTTATTAAACACACCAGAAGAAAGCATAAAAAGGAAAATAAACTAGCATGGATGATACAATGAAAAAGTATGAGCGCCGACAACTAGCAATGAGTGTGTGAACATGAATGTAATGTCGGTGGGAAATACGTACTCTCCCAAGCTTAGGCTTTTGGCCTAAGTTGGTCTATGGCCACGGCTGGCCTGGCGGATATCCAAAGTAATAGTTGGGGTCGTACTGCCAAGAAGAAGACTCTGATTGCCACTGGTTGGCAATCATCGCCGTATCCCACTGGTAATTACACTGTCGTGGAGGATCAAATTGTGGTTCCGACACTGGCTCTGGGGGTGATGTAGGGTTCCGGTAGGCGTGAATAGCCTCCAGCGGAACGAGATACTGGCATGTAGATAAATCAAACAAGGAAGGAGCAGGCAAGGTGATAGTCTCCGGATGATGTTTATCAAAGAACAATTTGTATTTAAGCTCCCTTTCCCTATTCTTTACAATAAAATCATGCGCTACCATACTCTTATAATCTAAATAAATAGTAGGCAGCAATTTTTCTTCTTTTTCATAGTGCCTAATA
The DNA here is from genome assembly GCF_002162155.2 of Triticum dicoccoides. Classification (NCBI taxonomy): domain Eukaryota; kingdom Viridiplantae; phylum Streptophyta; class Magnoliopsida; order Poales; family Poaceae; genus Triticum; species Triticum dicoccoides. The sequence goes on from NC_041388.1 coordinate 193,032,934, forward strand.
GGTATGTAATAGTATGCAGCAAGGCGTGAAGCATAGACACCTCCGAACATGGGCCCCTTTGTACGGTTCAGACTTAACCGTTTAGCAATAATACCGCCCATACTAACAGAGTTGTCACGGAATAAACCATGGAACAAAATAATAATATCAGGAACACTAAGGTTTCCATAGTTTCCGAAACCAATTAAGCAACGACTAGCAAATGTATGCTAGTGATTCTTGCATCGGAAACTTTCCTAGTTTCCCCTACAGTGATAGTGTCAATAAACCCGTCCACATCTCTACGATGTGGTTCCTCTCAGCTACCCTCGAAAGGTATTTTGCAAACCCCGCAAAATTCATCTAGTGACATCTTCTTAACCACATCATATAAATGAAATTCTACTGAAGGAGGTGATTCCTTAGGATAATGGTAGAAGTTTTGCACAAAAGTATTGTGAGTAAGAGATAATATTTGCGTTGGTCGCGGAGGAAGTCGGTGAGGCCTGCATTCTTAGCCAATTCATAAAAATCATCATAAATCCCGACTGCTCTCAAGAAATCATCGAAAGGCCATTCACACGACCGAACCTCCGCGGTGCGAGGCAAATTATATTTGGGCCTCTCTTCTTCTTCCTTTTGCTTTTCCTTCGCGCTTCGGCTAGATGATCCCCTCAAAAATCTCTTCATTATTTTCTGAAAAAATTCTGAAATTTTTAGTAACTTCAAATAAAAGTAAACCAAACTCAACAAAATTGATAGCAACCACTCCTATAAGTGCCTAGAGCCTATATCATGCATTAGAACTACTTGGAACCACATAAATTTGACATGCAAGCTCAAGAACATGGTCACCTAGTCAGCACAAATTTGCAATGAATAAAGCACAAGAACAAAAACTAATTGGACCAATGGAGGAGTCACATACCAAGGAACAATCCCCCAAAGCAATTTTGTGAGAGGTGCTTTGATCAAGGAGATCGAAAATCGCAGCAAAATGAGCTAGAACTCGTGCTTGAGCTGGATGGTGTTTTTTTGGGGAGGAAGAAGAAGTGTGTGGGTGCAGAAATAAGTGGAGGGGAGCCACCATGGGCCCACAAGGCAAGGGCGCGCGCTCAGGGGGGTGGGCGCATCGTGGACCCTCGTGGCCAGGTGCTTGCTCCCCCTGCTATGTTCTCAGTGCCAGATATTCTCAAATATTCCAGAAAAAATCATATTTAAATTTCAGGGCATTTGGAGAACTTTTATTTTCGGTGTATTTTATATTGCACAGATAATTCAGAAAACAGACAAAAGTTAGTATTTTTGCTTTATTTAATATAAATAATAGAAAGTAAAAAGAGGGTACAGAGAGTTGTGTTTTCTAAATTCATCCATCTCATGCTCATCAAAAGGAATCCACTACCAAGGTTAATCAGGTCTTGTTAACAAACTCATTCCGAATAACATGGAACCAAAGAATTTTTGAGTAACACTAGGTTACCTCAACGGGGATATGCACATCCCCAACAATAAGAATATCATATTTGTTCTTAACAGTAGGAAGAGTAAATTCAAAACCTCCAAAAATAATCGGTGGAATTTTTCTAATAGAATTGATACTGTGGACTTGAGGCTGCTTCCTCGGAAAGTGTACCGTATGCTCATTGCCATTAACATGAAAAGTGACATTGCCCTTGTTGCAATCAATAACAGCCCCTTAAGTATTCAAAAAGGGTCTTCCAAGAATAATAGACATACTATCATCCTCGGGGATATCAAGAATAACGAATTCCGTTAAAATAGTGATGTTTGCAACCACAACAGGCACATCCTCACAAATACCTACAGGTATAGCAGTTGATTTATCAGCCATTTGCAAAGATATTTCGGTAGGTGTCAACTTATTCAAATCAAGTCTATGATATAAAAAGAGAGGCATAACACTAACACCGGCTCTAAGATCACATAAAGCAGTTTTAACATAGTTTCTTTTAATGGAGCATGGTATAGTTGGTACTCCTGGATCTCCTAGTTTCTTAGGTATTCCACCTTTAAAAGTATAATTGGCAAGCATGGTGGAAATTTCAGCTTCTGGTATCTTTCTTTTATTAGTAACAATATCTTTCATGTACTTAGCATAAGGATTCATTTTAAGCATATCAGTCAAACGCATACGCAAAAAGATAGGTCTAATCATTTCAGCAAAGCGCTCAAAATCCTCATCATCCTTTTTCTTGGATGGCTTAGGAGGAAAAGGCATGGGTTTCTGAACCCATGGTTCTTTTTCTTTACCATGTTTCCTAGAAACAAAGTCTCTGTTATCATAGCGTTGATTCTTTGATTGTCGGTTATCAAGATAAACAACAGGTTCATTTTCTATATCATTATCATTACTGGGTTGAGCATCAACATGAACATTATCATTAACATTATCACTAGTTTCATGTTCATTACCAGATTATGTTTCAGCATCAAAAATAGAAATATCATTGGGATTCTCAGGTGGTACAGCAATAGGTTCACAAGAAGCATGCAAAGTCCTATCATTTTTTTTCTTCCGTTTAGAAGGACTAGGTGCATCTATATCATTTCTCTGAGAATCTTGCTCAATTCTCTTAGGATGGCCCTCAGGATACAAAGGTTCCTGGGTCATTTTACCACCTCTAGTCATAACTCTAATAGCATTATCATTTTTCTTACTATTTAATTCATTGAGCAAATCATTTTGAGCTTTAAGTACTTGTTCTACTTGAGTGGTAACCATAGAAGCATGTTTACTAATAAGTTTAAGTTCACCTTTAACATTAGCCATATAATCACCCAAGTGTTCAAGCGTATCAGGATTGCATTTTAATTCTCTACCAAAATAAGCATTGAAGCTTTCTTAACCATAAAGTTATCAAACTCATCCAAGCATGGGCTAGCAAACTTAGTAAATGGGATTTCAGCTTTATCATATCTATAGAGAGAATTTACCTTTACTACCTGTGTCGGGTTATCAAGACCATGGATTTCTTCAGTAGGCGGTAAATTAAGACCATGTATTTCTTCAATAGGAGGTAAATTCTTAACGTCTTCAGCTTTAATACCCTATTCTTTCATAGATTTCTTTGCCTCTTGCATATCTTCGGGACTAAGAAATAGAACACCTCTTTTCTTTGGGGTTGGTTTAGGGATAGGCTCAGGAGCTGGCTCAGGAAGTGTCCAATTATTTTCATTTGTCAACAAATTATTCAAAAGAATTTTAGCTTCATCCAGTGTTCTTTCCCTGAAAACAGAACCAGCACAACTATCCAGGTAATCTCTGGAAGCATCAGTTAGTCCATTATAAAAGATATCAAGTATTTCATTTTTCTTAAGAGGATGATTAGGCAAAGCATTAAGTAATTGGAGAATCCTCCCCCAAGCTTGTGGGAGACTCTCTTCTTCAATTTGCACAAAATTATATATATCCCTTAAGGCATCTTGTTTCTTATGAGCAGGGAAATATTTAGCAGAGAAGTAATAAATCATATCCTGGGGACTATGCACACAACCAGGATGAAGAGAATTAAACCATATCTTAGCATCACCCTTTAATGAGAACGGAAATATTTTAAGGATATAAAAATAGCGAGTTCTCTCGTCATTAGTGAACAGGGTGGCTATATCATTTAATTTAGTAAGATGTGCCACAACAGTTTTAGATTCATAGCCATAAAAAGGATCAGATTCAACCACAGTAATTATATCAGGATCAATAGAGAATTCATAATACTTATCAGTAACAAAGATAGGTGAAGTAGCATAAGCAGGATCATATTTCATTCTAGCATTCAGAGTTTTTTGTTTAATCTTAGCTAATAATTTCTTAAGATCACTTCTATCATTGCAAGCAAGAAAGTCTCTTTTAGTTTCTTCATCCATAACATAGCCCTCAGGCACAACATGCAATTCATATTTATTAGGAGAGCTTTCATCATCACTTTCATCAATATTATCTGTTTCTATAATTTCATTCTCTCTAGCCCTAGCAAGTTGTTCATCAAGAAATTCACCAAGTGGCACATCAGTATCAAGCATAGAAGTAGTTTCATCATAACTATCATGCATAGCAGAAGTGGCATCATCAATAATATGCAGCATATCAGAATTAATAGCAGAAGCACGTTTAGGTGTCGCAAGCTTACTCAAAACAGAAGGTGAATCAAGTGCAGAGCTAGATGGCAGTTCCTTACCTCCCCTCGTAGTTGAGGGATAAATCTTGGTTTTTGGATATCTCAAGTTCTTCATAATGATAAGCAGATATAAATCCCAAGTGACTCAAAGAATAGAGCTATGCTCCCCGGCAACAGCGCTAGAAAATAGTCTTGATAACCCACAAGTATAGGGGATAACAACAGTTTTCGAGGGTAGAGTATTCAACCCAAATTTATTGATTCGACACAAGGGGAGCCAAAGAATATTCTCAACTATTAGCAGCTGAGTTGTCAATTCAACCACACCTGGAAACTTAATATCTGCAGTAAAGTGTTTAGTAGTAAAGTAATATGATAGTGGCGGTAACGGTAGTAAAAGGTAACGGTAGCAAAAGTAATATTTTTGGTGTTTTGTAGTGATGATAAAAATATCAACGGAAAAGTAAATAAGCGAAGAACAATATATGGAAAGCTCGTAGGCAATGGATCGGTGATGGAGAATTATGCCGGATGCGGTTCATCATGTAACAGTCATAACCTAGGGTGACACAGAACATGTAATGTAGGCATGTATTTCGAATATAGTCATACGTGCTTATGGAAAAGAACTTGCATGACATCTTTTGTCCTACCCTCCCGTGGCAGCGGGTCCTAGTGGAAACTAAGGGATATTAAGGCCTCCTTTTAATAGAGTACCGTACCAAAGCATTAACACATAATTAATACCTGAACTCCTCAAACTACGGTCATCACCGGGAGTGGTCCCGATTATTGTCACTTCGGGGTTGCCGGATCATAACACATAGTAGGTGACTCTAGACTTGCAAGATAGGATCAAGAACTCTCATATATTTAAGAAAACATAATAGGTTCAGATCTGAAATCATGGCACTCGGGCCCTAGTGACAAGCATTAAGCATAGCAAAGTCATAGCAACATCAATCTCGGAACATATTGGATACTAGGGATCAAACTCTAACAAAACTAACTCGATTACATGATAAATCTCATCCAACCCATCACCATCTAGCAAGCCTATGATGGAATTACTCACACACGGCGGTGAGCATCATGAAATTGTTGATGGAGGAAGGTTGATGATGACGATGGCAACGGATTCCCCTCTCCGGAGCCCCGAATGGACTCCAGATCAGCCCTCCCGGGATAGTTTAGGGCTTGGCGGCGGCTCCATATCGTAAAACGCGATGAATCCTTCTTCTTTATTTTTTTCTCCCCGAATACGAATATATGGAGTCAAGGTGGAAGTCGGTGGAGCTCCAGGGGGCCCAGGAGGCAGGGGCTGCGCCCAGGGGGCAGGCGCCCCCCTCCCCCCCACCCTCGTGGCTAGGGTGTGGGCCCCCTGGCCTTCATTCTTTCCCAGTATTTTTTATTATTTCCAGAAATAATCTCTGTGGAGTTTCGGGTCATTCCGAGAACTTTTGTTTCTGCACATAAATAACATCATGGCAATTCTGCTAAAAACAGCGTCAGTCCAGGTTAGATCCATTGAAATCATGCAAGTTAAGTCCAAAACAAGGGCAAAAGTGTTTGGAAAAGTAGATACGACGGAGACGTATCTGTTGGGAACGTAGTAATTTCAAAAAAATTCCTACGCACACGCAAGATCATGGTGATGCATAGCAACGAGAGGGGAGAGTGTTGTCCACGTACCCTCGTAGACCGAAAGCGGAAGCGTTAGCACAACACGGTTGATGTAGTCGTACGTCTTCACGATCTGACCGATCAAGTACCGAACGCACGGCACCTCCGAGTTCTTCACACGTTCAACTCAATGACGTCCCTCGAACTCCAATCCAGGTGAGTGTTGAGGGGGAGTTTCGTCAGCACGACGGCGTGGTGACGATGATGATGTTCAACTGACGTAGCGCTTCGCCTAAGCACCGCTATGATATGATCGAGGTGGATTATGATGGAGGGGGGCACCGCACACGGCTAAGAGATCAAGAGATCAATTGTTGTGTCTTTGGGGTGCCCCCTGCCCCCGTATATAAAGGAGTGGAGGAGGGGGAGGGCCGGCCCTCTCTATGGCGCGCCCTAGGGGAGTCCTAATCCCACCGGGAGTAGGATTCCCCCTTTCCTAGTAGAACTAGGAGCCCTTCCAAGTAGTAGGAGTAGGATGGAAGGAAGGGGGCGCCCCCCCTCTCTAGTCCAATTCGGACCAGCCCATGGGGAGGGGTGCGGCCACCCTTTGAGGCCTTTCTCTCCTTTCCTGTATGGCCCATTAAGGGCCAATACGAATTCCCGTAACTCCCCGGTACTCCTGAAAATACCCGAATCACTCGGAACCTTTGCGATGTCCGAATATAGTCGTCCAATATATCGATCTTTACGTCTCGATCATTTCGAGACTCCTCGTCATATCACCGATCTCATCCGGGACTCCGAACTCCTTTGGTACATCAAAACACATAAAGTCATAATATAACCGTCATCGAACTTTAAGCATGCGGACCCTACGGGTTCCACAACTATGTAGACATGACCGAGACACGCCTCCGGTCAATAACCAATAGAGGAACCTGGATGCTCATATTGGCTCCCACATATTCTACGAAGATCTTTATCGGTCAAACCGCATAACAACATACGTTGTTCCCTTTGTCATCGGTATGTTACTTGCCCGAGATTCGATCGTCGGTATCTCAATACCTAGTTCAATCTCGTTACCAGCAGGTCTCTTTACTCGTTCCGTAATACATGAACCCGCAACTAACTCATTAGTTGCAATGCTTGCAAGGCTTAAGTGATGTGCATTACCGAGTGGGCCCAGAGATACCTCTCCGACAATCGGAGTGACAAATCCTAATCTCGAAATACGTCAACCCAACAAGTACCTTTGGAGACACCTGTAGAGCACATTTATAATCACCCAGTTATGTTGTGATGTTTGGTAGAACACAAAGTGTTCCTCCGGTAAACGGGAGTTGCATAATCTCATAGTCATAGGAACATGTATAAGTCGTGAAGAAAGCAATAGCAACAAACTAAATGATCAAGTGCTAAGCTAACAGAATGGGTCAAGTCAATCACATCATTCTCCTAATGATGTGATCCCGTTAATCAAATGACAACTCATGTCTATGGTTAGGAAACATAACCATATTTGATCAACGAGCTAGTCAAGTAGAGGCATACTAGTGAAACTCTATTTGTCTATGTATTCACACATGTATTATGTTTCTGGTTAATACAATTCTAGCATGAATAATAAACATTTATCATGATATAAGGAAATAAATAATAACTTTATTATTTCCTCTAGGGCATATTTCCTTCAGTCTCCCACTTGCACTAGAGTCAATAATCTAGTTCACATCGCCATGTGATTTAATACCAGTAGTTCACATCACCATGTGATTAACACCCATAGTTCATATTGACATGTGACCAACACCAAAAGAGTACTAAGGTGTGATCATGTTTTGCTTGTGAAAGAAGTTTAGTCAACGGGTCTGCCACATTTAGATCCATAAGTATTTTGCAAATTTCTATGTCAACAATGCTCTGCACGGAGCTACTCTAGCTAATTGATCCCACATTCAATATGTATCCAGATTGAGATTTAGAGTCATCTGGATCAGTGTCAAAATTTGCATCGCCGTAACCCTTTATGATGAACCTTTTTGTCACCTCCATAATCGAGAAACATATCCTTATTCCACTAAGGATAATTTTGACCGCTGTCCAGTGATCTACTCCTAGATCACTATTGTACTCCCTTGCCAAAAACATTGTAGGGTATACAATAGATCTGGTACACAGCATGGCATATTTAATAGAACCTATGGCCAAGGCATAGGGAATGACTTTCATTCTCTTTCTATCTTCTGTTGTGGTCGGGCTTTGAGTCTTACTCAGTTTCACACCTTGCAACACAGGCAAGAACTCTTTCTTTGACTGTTCCATTTTGAACTACTTCAAAATCTTGTCAAGATATGTACTCATTGAAAAACTTATCAAGTGTCTTGATCTATCTCTATAGATCTTGATGCTCAATATGTAAGTAGCTTCACCGAGGTCTTTCTTTGATGCTCAATATGTAGTGCTCCCACTCACTTTCTTGTAAATACAGGCTTCACCGCAAGTCTTTATAAAACTATATGCTTTGATCAACTTATCAAAGCGTATATTACTCCGAGATGCTTGCACCAGTCCATAGATGGATCACTGGAGCTTGCATATTTTGTTAGCACCTTTAGGATTGACAAAACTTTCTTGTTGCATCCTATACAACTCTTCTTTAATAAATCCATTAAGGAATGTAGTTTTGTTTATCCATTTGCCAAATTTCATAAAATTTGGCAATTGCTAACATGATTCGGACAGACTTAAGTATAGATACGAGTGAGAAACTCTCATCGTAGTCAACACCTTGAACTTGTCAAAAACCTTTTGCGACAATTCTAGCTTTGTAGATAGTAACACTACTATCAGCGTCCGTCTTCCTCTTGAAGATCCATTTAATCTCAGTGGCTCGCTGATCTTTGCCAAGTCAATCAAAGTCCATACTTTGTTCTTATACATGGACCCCATCTCAGATTTCATGGCTTCAAGCCATTTCGCAGAATCTGGGCTCATCATCGCTTCCTCATAGTTCATAGGTTCATCATGGTCAAGTAACATGACCTCCAGAACAGGATTACCGTACCACTCTGGTGCGGATCTCACTCTGTTTTACTTACGAGGTTCGGTAGTAACTTGATCTGAAGTTACATGATCATCATCATTAGCTTCCTCACTAATTGGTGTAGTAGTCACAGGAACAGATTTCTGTGATGAACTACTTTCCAATAAGGGAGCAGGTACAGTTACCTCATCAAGTTCTACTTTCCTCCCACTCACTTCTTTCGAGAGAAACTCCTTCTTTAGAAAGGATCCATTCTCAGCAATGAATATCTTGCCTTCGGATCTGTGATAGAAGGTGTACCCAACATTTTCGTTTGGGTATCCTATGAAGACGCACTTCTCCGATTTGGGTTTGAGCTTATCAGGTTGAAACTTTTTCACATAAGCATTGCAACCTCAAACTTTAAGAAACGACATCTTAGGTTTCTTGCCAAACCATAGTTCATACGGTGTCATCTCAACGGATTTAGATGATGCCCTATTTAACGTGAATGCAGCTGTCTCTAATGCATAACCCCAAAACAATAATGGTAAATTGGTAAGAGACATCATAGATCGCACCATATCTAATAAAGTGCGGTTACGATGTTCGGACACACCATTACACTGTTGTGTTCCAGGTGGCCTGAGTAGTGAAACTATTTCACATTGTTTTAGCTGAAGGCCAAACTCGTAACTGAAATATTTTACTTCTGCGATCATATCGTAGAAACTTTTATTTTGTTACGATTATTCTCCACTTCACTCTGAAATTCTTTCAACTTTTCAAATGTTTCAGACTTGTGTTTCATCAAGTAGATATACTCATATCTGCTCAAATCATCTGTGAAGATCAGAAAATAATGATACCTACCGCGAGCCTCAATATTCATCGGACCACATACATCAGTATGTATGATTTCCAACAAATCGGTTGCTCGCTCCATTGTTCCGGAGAACGAAGTTTTAGTCATCTTACCCAAGAGGCATGGTTCACAAGCATCAAGTGATTCATAATAAAGTGATTCCAAAAGCCCATCAGCATGGAGTTTCATGCGCTTTACAGCAATATGACCTAAACGGCAGTGCCATAAATAAGTTGCACTATCATTATTAACTTTGAATCTTTTGGCTTCAATATTATGAATATGTGTATCACTACGATCGAGATCCAATGAACCATTTTCATTGGGTGCGTAACCATATAAGGTTTCATTCATGTAAATAGAACAACAATTATTCTCTAACTTAAATGAATAACCATATTGCAATAAACATGATCAAATCATATTCATGCTCAACGCAAACACCAAATAACAATTATTTAGGTTCAACACTAATCCCGAAAGTATAGGGAGTGTGCGATGATGATCATATCAATCTTGGAACTGCTTCCAACACACATCGTCACCTCGCCCTTTACTAGTTTCTGTTTATTCTGCAACTCCCGTTTCGAGTTACTACTCTTAGCAACTGAACCCGTATTAAATGCCGAGGGGTTGCTATGAACACAAGTAAAGTACACATCAATAACATGTATATCCAATATACCTTTGTTCACTTTGCCATCCTTCTTATCCGCCAAATACTTGGGGCAGTTCCGCTTCTAGTGACCGGTCCCTTTGTAGTAGAAGCACTTAGTTTCAGGCTTAGGACTAGACTTGGGCTTCTTCACTTGAACAACAACTTGCTTGCCGTTCTTCTTAAAGTTCCCCTTCTTCCCTTTGCCCTTTTTTCTTGAAACTAGTGGTCTTGTCAACCATCAACACTTGATGTTTTTCTTGATTTCTACCTTCGTCGATTTCAGCATCATGAAGAGCTTGGGAATAGTTTCCGTTATCCCTTGCATATTATAGTTCATCACGAAGTTCTACTAACTTGGTGATGGTGACTAGAGAATTCAGTCAATCACTATTTTATCTGGAAGATTAACTCCGACTTGATTCAAGCGATTGTAGTACCCAGACAATCTGAGCACATGCTCACTGCTTGAGCTATTCTCCTCCATCTTTTAGCAATAGAACTTGTTGGAGACTTAATATCTCACAACTCGGGTATTTGCTTGAAATATTAACCTATCAAGTAGTCGTCATATTGAGCTAGCCAAACGTTCATAACATCTGCATCTGCTCCTGCAATAGGTCAGTCACCTAGCGGTGCATCAAGGACATAATTCTTCTGTGCAGCAATGAGGATAAACCTTGGATCACGGATCCAATCCGCATCATTGCTACTAACATCTTTCAACTTAGTTTTCTCTAGGAACATATCAAAAATAAAACAGGGAAGCAATAACGCGAGCTATTGATCTACAACATAGATATGCAAATACTATCAGGACTAAGTTCATGATAAATTAAAGTTCAATTAATCATATTACTTAAGAACTCCCACTTAGATAGACATCCCTCTAATCATCTAAGTGATCACGTGATCCATATCAACTAAACCATAACCGATCATCACGTGAAATGGAGTAGTTTTCAATGGTGAACATCATTATGTTGATCATATCTACTATATGATTCACGCTCGACCTTTCGGTCTCCAGTGTTTCGAGGCCATATCTACATATGCTAGGCTCGTCAAGTTTAACCTGAGTATTCTGCGTGTGCAAAACTGGCTTGCACCCGTTGTAGATGGACATAGATCTAATCACACCCGATCATCACGTGGTGTCTGGGCACGACGAACTTTGGCAACGGTGCATACTCAAGGAGAACACTTTTATCTTGAAATTTCGTGAGAGATCATCTTATAATGCTACCGTTAATCAAAGCAAGATAAGATGCATAAAAGATAAACATCACATGAAATCAATATAAGTGATATGATATGGCCATCATCATCTTGTGCTTGTGATCTCCATCTCCGAAGCACCGTCATGATCACCATCTTCACCGGCGCGACACCTTGATCTCCATTGTAGCATCGTTGTCGTCTCTCCAATCTTATGCTTCCACGACTATCGCTACCGCTTAGTGATAAAGTAAAGCATTACAGGGCGATTGCATTGCATACAATAAAGCGACAACCATATGGCTCCTGCCAGTTGCCGATAACTCGGTTACAAAACATGATCATCTCATACAATAAAATTTAGCATCATGTCTTGACCATATCACGTCACAACATGCCCTACAAAAACAAGTTAGACGTCCTCTACTTTGTTGTTGCATGTTTTACGTGGCTGCTACAGGCTTAGCAAGAACTGTTCTTACCTACGCATCAAAACCACAACGATAGTTTGTCAAGTTGGTGCTGTTTTAACCTTCGGAAGGACCGGGCGTAGCCACACTCGGTTAAACTAAAGTTGGAGAAACTGACACCCGCCAGCCACCTGTGTGCAAAGCACGTCGGTAGAACCAGTCTCGCGTAAGCGTACGCGTAATGTCGGTCCGGGCCGCTTCATCCAACAATATCGCCGAACCAAAGTCTGACATGTTGGTAAGCAGTATAACTTATATCGCCCACAACTCACTTGTGTTCTACTCGTGCATATGACATCTACGCATAAAACCAGGCTCTGATGCCACTATTGGGGAATGTAGTAATTTTAAAAAAAATTCCTACGCACACGCAAGATCATGGTGATGCATAGCAACGAGAGGGGAGAGTGTTGTCCACGTATCCTCGTAGACCGAAAGCGGAAGCGTTAGCACAACACGGTTGATGTAGTCGTACGTCTTCACGATCTGACCGATCAAGTACCAAACGCACGACACCTCCGAGTTCTGCACACGTTCAACTTGATGACGTCCCTCGAACTCCAATCCAGCCGAGTGTTGAGGGGGAGTTTCGTCAGCACGACGGCATGGTGACGATGATGATGTTCTACCGATGTAGGGCTTCGCCTAAGAACCGCTACGATATGATCGAGGTGGATTATGGTGGAGGGGGGCACCGCACATGGCTAAGAGATCAAGAGATCAATTGTTGTATCTTTGGGGTGCCCCATTCCCCCGTATATAAACGAGTGGAGGAGGGGGAGGGCCGGTCCTCTCTATGGCGCGCCCTAGGGGAGTCCTAATCCCACCGGGAGTAGGATTCCCCCTTTCCTAGTAGAACTAGGAGCCCTTCCAAGTAGTGGGAGTAGGAGGGAAGGAAAGGGAAGGGAAAAAGAGAAGGAAGGAAGGGGGCGCCCCCCCTCTCTAGTCCAATTCGGACCAACCCATGGGGAGGGGTGCGGCCACCCTTTGAGGCCTTTCTCTCCTTTCCCGTATGGCCCATTAAGGCCCAATACGAATTCCCGTAACTCCTCGGTACTCCCGAAAATACCCGAATCACTTGGAACCTTTCCGATATCCGAATATAGTCGTCCAATATATCGATCTTTACGTCTCGATCATTTCGAGACTCCTCGTCATGTCACCGGTCTCATACGGGACTCCGAACTCCTTTGGTACATCAAAACACATAAACTCATAATATAACTGTCATCGAACTTTAAGCGTACGAACCCTACGGGTTCGAGAACTATGTAGACATGACCGAGACATGCCTTCGGTCAATAACCAATAGCGGAACTAGGATGCTCATATTGGCTCCCACATATTCTACGAAGATCTTTATCGGTCAAACCGCATAACAACATAAGTTTTTCCCTTTGTCATCGGTATGTTACTTGCCCGAGATTCGATCGTTGGTATCTCAATACCTAGTTCAATCTCGTTACCGGCAGGTCTCTTTACTCGTTCCGTAATACATCAACCTGCAACCAACTCATTAGTTTAATTGCTTGCAAGGCTTAAGTGATGTGCATTACCGAGTGGGCCCAGAGATACCTCTCCGACAATCGGAGTGACAAATCCTAATCTCGAAATACGCCAACCCAACATGTACCTTTGGAGACACCTGTAGAGCACCTTTATAATCACCCAGTTACGTTGTGACGTTTGGTAGAACACAAAGTGTTCCTCCGGTAAACGGGAGTTGCATAATCTCATAGTCATAGGAACATGTATAAGTCATGAAGAAAGCAATAGCAACAAACTAAACGATCAAGTGTTAAGCTAACAGAATGGGTCAAGTCAATCACATCATTCTCCTAATGATGTGATCCCGTTAATCAAATGACAACTCATGTCTATGGTTAGGAAACATAACCATCTTTGATCAACGAGCTAGTCAAGTAGAGGCATACTAGTGACACTCTATTTGTCTATGTATTCACACATGTATTATGTTTCTGGTTAATATAATTCTAGCATGAATAATAAACATTTATCATGATATAAGGAAATAAATAATAACTTTATTATTGCCTCTAGGGCATATTTCCTTCGGTTTCAAGGTGTCACAGGAACCGGTTTCTGTGACGAACTACTTTCCAATGAGGGAGCAGGTACAGTTACCTCATCAAGTTCTACTTTCCTCCCACTCACTTATTTCGAGAGAAACTCCTTCTCTAGAAAGGCTCCATTCTTAGCAACAAAAGTCTTGCCTTCGGATCTGTGATAGAACGTGTACCCAACAGTTTCCTTTGGGTATCCTATGAAGACACATTTCTCCGATTTGGGTTTGAGCTTATCAGGTTGAAGCTTTTTCACATAAGCATCACAGCCCCAAACTTTAAGAAACGACAACTTTGGTTTCTTGCCAAACCATAGTTCATAAGGCATCGTCTCAATGGATTTTGATGATGCCCTATTTAACGTGAATGCAGCCGTCTCTAAAGCATAACCCCAAAACGATAGCGATAAATTAGTAAGAGACATCATAGATTGCACCATATGTAGTAAGTACGATTACGACATTAGGACACACCATTACGCTGTGGTGTTCCAGGTGGCATGAGTTGCGAAACTATTCCGCATTGTTTAAAATGTAGACCAAACTCGTAACTCAAATATTCTCCTCCACGATCAGATCGTAGAAACTTTATTTTCTTGTTACGATGATTTTCCACTTCACTCTGAAATTCTTTGAACTTCTCAAATGTTTCAGACTTATGTTTCATTAAGTAGATATACCCATATCTGCTCAAATCATCTGTGAAGGTGAGAAAATAACGAAACCCGCCGCGAGCCTCAATATTCATCGGACGACATACATCAGTATGTATGATTTCCAACAAGTCAGTTGCTCTATCCATTGTTCCGGAGAACGGTGTTTTAGTCATCTTGCCCATGAGGCATGGTTCGCAAGTACCAAGTGATTCCAAAAGTCCATCAGTATGGAGTTTCTTCATGTGCTTTACACCAATATGACCCGAACGGCAGTGCCACAAATAAGTTGCACTATCATTATCAACTCTGCATCTTTTGGCTTCTACATTATGAATATGTGTATCACTACTATCGAGATTCAACAAAAATAGACCACTCTTCAAGGGTGCATGACCATAAAAGATATTACTCATATAAATAGAACAACCATTATTCTCATATTTAAATGAATAACCGTCTCGCATCAAACAAGATCCAGGTATAATGTTCATGCTCAACGTTGGCACCAAATAAAAATTATTTAGGTCTAAAACTAATCCCAAAGGTAGATGTAGAGGTAGCATGCGGACGGCGACCACATCGACTTTGGAACCATTTCCCATGCGCATCGTCACCTCGTCCTTAGCCAGTCTTCGCTTAATCCATAGTCCCTGTTTCGAGTTGCAAATATTAGCAACAGAACCAGTATCAAATACCCAGGTGCTACTGCGAGCTCTGGTAAGGTACACATCAATAACATGTATATCACATATACCTTTGTTCACCTTGCCATCCTTCTTATCCGCCAAATACTTGGGGCAGTTCCGCTTCTAGTGATCAGTCCCTTTGAAGTAGAAGCACTCAGTCTCAGGTTTAGGTCTAGATTTGGGTTTCTTCTCTTGAGCAGCAACTTGCTTGCCGTTCTTCTCAAGTTCCCCTTCTTCTTCCCTTTACCCTTTTTCTTGAAATTGGTGGTTCTGTTAACCATCAACACTTGATGCTCCTTTTTTATTTCTACCTCCGTAGCCTTTAGCATTGTGAAGAGCTCGGGAATTGTCTTATCCATCCCTTGCATATTATAATTCATCACGAAGCTCTTGTAGCCTGGTGGAAGTGATTGGAGAATTCTGTCAATAACACTATCATCCGGAAGATTAACTCCCAGTTGAATCAAGTGTTTGCAGTACCCAGACATTCTGAGTATATACTCACTGACAGAACCATTCTCCTCCATCTTGCAGCTATAGAACTTATTGGAGACTTCATATCTCTCAATCCGGGCATATGCTTGAAATATTAACTTCAACTCCTGGAACATCTCATATGATCCATGACATTAAAAATGTCGTTGAAGTCCCGGTTCTAAGCCGTAAAGCATGGCACATTGAACTATCGAGTAGTCATCAACACGCGGCTGCCAGACATTCACAATGTCTGCTGTTGCCGGCGCGGGTGGTACACCTAGCGGTGCTTCCAGGACATAATTCTTTTGTGCAGCAATGAGGATAATCCTCAAGTTACAGACCCAGTCCGTGTAATTGCTACCATCATCTTTCAACTTTGCTTTCTCAAGGAACGCATTAAAATTCAACGGAACAACAACATGAGCCATCTATATACAATCAACATAGACAAGCAAAATACTATCAGGTACTAAGTTCATGATGAATTTAAGTTCAATTAATCATATTACTTAAGAATTCCCACTTAGATAGACATCCCTCTAATCATCTAAGTGATCACGTGATCCAAATCAACTAAACCATGTCCTATCATCACGTGAGATGGAGTAGTCTT
This sequence comes from Triticum dicoccoides, assembly GCF_002162155.2. Classification (NCBI taxonomy): domain Eukaryota; kingdom Viridiplantae; phylum Streptophyta; class Magnoliopsida; order Poales; family Poaceae; genus Triticum; species Triticum dicoccoides. The sequence continues at coordinate 193,049,423 of NC_041388.1, forward strand.
CAATGGTGAACATCACTATGTTGATCATATCTACTATATGATTCATGCTTGATGTCGGTCTCAAAACCGGCGGATCTCGGGTAGGGGGTCCCAAACTGTGCGTCTAGGCCGGATGGTAACAGGAGGCAGGGGACACGATGTTTTACCCAGTTCGGGCCCTCTTGATGGAGGTAAAACCCTACGTCCTGCTTGATTAATATTGATGATATGGGTAGTACAAGAGTAGATCTACCACGAGATCAGAGAGGCTAAACCCTAGAAGCTAGCCTATGGTATGATTGTATGTTGTAGTTGTCGTTTTCCTACAGACTAAAACCCTCCGGTTTATATAGACACCTGAGAGGGTTAGGGTTACACAAGGTCGGTTACAAAGGAGGAGATATCCATATCCGTATTGCCTAGCTTGCCTTCCACGCCAAGTAGAGTCCCATCCGGACACGAGACGAAGTCTTCAATCTTGTATCATCATAGTCTAACAGTCCAGCCAATAGAGATAGTCCAGCTGTCCGGAGACCCCCTAATCCAGGACTCCCTCAGTAGCCCCTGAACCAGGCTTTCAATGACGATGAGTCCGGCGTGCAGTGTTGTCTTCAACATTGCAAGGCGGGTTCCTCCTCCGAATACTCCACGGAAGAATTTTGAATATAAGGATAGTTTCCGACCCTGCAAAATAAGTTCCACATACCACCGTAGAGAGAATAATATTTCACAAATTCAATTTGCTGACGTATTTTGGCAACATGACATTATGTCACAGCCCGGTGATTATTCGAACCATTTCCTTTAACTAGCCCAGCACATAACGCGAGACAGTTTTTTGACACGTCCTATCAAAGCAGAGATCGTGTCCCCTGATTACGGGATTCTCATCAATATGGGTGTGGGTAACCCAACTGCGCCATCGATTATGGCGCTTGGGGGGTAAGAGAGTTTCACCAGGCTAGTGGGGATGCTTAGTTTCGGTCGCCCACATAAAGGGATAAGGATTCACCTTTTCATCCACGCCTTCTTCCTCCTTTGCTTATCCGTCTTCGCGCACTCGAGCTCTAGCGCCCAAGTCCGCACTTCCCACCTCAACCTTTCCCAACCATGTCCGGCGCGGGAGGCAGGTGGACGGTCTCCTCCGTCATGGAGGGAGACATCAAAAAGCTGAGGAGAGCCGGACACCTGCCCGACGACATCGCGCACCGGCTCCTAGATGAGGGGCAGCTCATCCCCACCCCCAGGCCCCATGACAGGGTGGTGTTCCTCACCCATTTCTTCCGTGGACTGGGATTTCCTCTCCACCCATTTGTCCGGGGGCTCATGTTCTACTATGGCCTAGATTTCCACGATCTGGCCCCGAACTTCATCCTCAATATCTTGGCGTTTATCATCGTGTGCAAAGCCTTCCTCCACATCAAGCCCCACTTCGGCTTATGGCTGAAGACTTTTAATGTCAAGCCGAAGGTAGTGAGCGGCCGCCAAGCGGAGTGCGGAGGCGCCATGGTGGGCAGGATGCCCAATGTCACATGGCTCGAGGGCTCCTTCATGGAGACAATAAAGGGGTGGCAGTCGGGGTGGTTCTACATCACCGAGCCGCGTGACCCTACATGGGTAGCAGCCCTCGAGTTCCGACCTGGCTTCCCCACACGGCTTACCTCCTGGAAAGAGAAGGGCCTGTCCTGGGGTAGTTCGGGAGAACTGACCGGACTCCAAACATGTATTCAAAACATGGTCAACAAGAAGCTCAAACTCGTCAACATAGTCCAGGTCATGCTCATTCGCCGGATCCTCCCGTGCCAACAACGGGCCTTCAACCTGTGGGAGTTCGACCCGGCGCAGCACCGAACTCTGAACAGGCTCTTTGACACAACTCACAAAGATGCCTGGAGGGTACTGTTCAAGAGCGCCGAGGTCCCCCCTCCCACTACTGAGGATCGTGGATTCAGCGCGAAGCGCCAAGCCAGTGCGGTAGGCTGCTTTACCTCTTACAGGATACTTGTTTTTTTTCATATAGATTGACTCCATGCGGGATCTAAACTCCCGTTCCTTTGACAGGACTGGCAGAAAATGGCCGGACAGATCGACTGTCTAGCTCCCTTGCCCGAAGGCCCAGCAAACGCTCTTCTGGTGAAGATGTTGACTCCGGCTCCTTATACGGTGCCGGAGAAGACCAAGAAGGCCAAGGGAACCCGAAAGAGTTCCCGACGCCAGGTGTCATCGGACTCACCGTCCGAGGACTCTACGGCGCAATCCTCCCCCGAAGACGAGGGGGTAGAAGGGGATGCTCCCCCTCCAGACGGGGGAGACAAGAAAAGGAAGGCCGCCCCAACTGGGGAGATCGAAGGGTCCAAGAAGGGGAGAACTCTCCTTCCGGACTACTCTACCTCCGCCACCGACGACGAAGACGAGTGGCTGCCCAGGGCCATGCCCCTGGGGAAGTCGTAAGTATTCAGATAACAGAGTAAGTCATAGTATTCCTTTGCTACACTGCTTTCCCTAACGCCGAAACATGATTATGCAGGCTGCCACGAGCCAGTATCGATGTAACATCGGACGGCTCCCTGGGCTCGTCGGACATGGATAGCGATCCAGTCCCGACCGCCACCTCCCCTCATCCTATTGACGACGCCGAGGTGCTATCTCAAGAGGCACTGGGTCAAGGGGCCTCAAGGCGACCTCCCAGACTCCGGGAGCCGAGGGGACGGAGCCCCTGAGAGCTCCGAGTTCGGCCCTCAGCCAAACACCGCACCGGAAATTCCAGTGGTTCCAGGCTCGGGTAGGCGGCCTCCTTCTAAGAGGGGCGAGACGCCTGCACCGGCGACCTCTATCCATCCAGAGGCGCCGGACAATCTGCTGGAAGCGCTTCGCACTGCTTCCATCGACGAGGAGCACCGCGCTATTATGAGTGTGGTGATCCAGAAGGTTCAGTCCGCTAAGAGGGGATTGACTGAAGCCTGTGCCAGCCTTCTAACAGGCTTTGAGGTAAGCGTTTAAAGTATTGGAAAAATATTACCACATAGACAGTAGCCCCTGATGCTCTGTTCAGTGTTCACAAAGAAAAGCCGAATAGAGGATCAGACAATATCGCAGGAGTCTAATAGAAGTATGTCAATATGCATATGCAGGCTTCGCTGCTGGCGTCCGCCGCACTGACTGCGGAGGTCGCCGTACTGAAGCAGGACCTTAAAGGGTCCCAAGACGAGCTCAGCCTTACCAAGAGGCAGCTCGAGGAGAATAAAGGTAAGTAGTACCTAGTCTATGTATATGTATAAAAATAATGCGATTGCAAAATGACAGGATTATCATGAATTTGCGAGGGGCCGTGACCGAAGTGGCGACCCTAAAGCAAGCAATGTCTGAGGCCGAAGATAAAGCGGCCAAGGAGCGCACCGAGCGAGAGAAGCACGAGGCTCGGGTGGGCGAGGTGCAGCAAGAGCTCCAGGCTCTCGTGAAGAAGCACGAGGCGTTGGAGCTTGACTCAAAGACGCGAGAGTCTGAGCTTGCCGCGGCCCTCAAGAGCGCAAAAAGTGCAAAGGCCGAAGCCCAAAAGGCCCTGCAGGAGATCGACGCAATGAAGAAGACAGCGGCGGGTAAGGCTTTCTATATGCAAAGCAAGCATGTAAAAGTAAATTACCGATTACTTACCCGAATCTAGAGCTCTCCAGGAGCATTCGCAGATTTACTCCGCAGCATGTACGATTCCGCACAATTTTACCAGGCCGAGGATGGAAGCTCAATGGAGAAGTTGTTCTGGTCTCAGTATACTAAGGCCGAACACCCGGTGCCAATGAGCGACCAGCTGAAGCAGATGGTCGAGCTACATAAGGCGGCCGAACAGGCCATGAAGGGCTTTATAGTCCGGCTGTGGCCTGGCGACGCCCTTCCGAGCAGCTTCTTCAGCCTGGTGAGGCGGCTTGTGGATGCTTGCCCGTGGCTGGAGGTTGTCAAGCGATCCGTCTGCATTGAAGGTGCACGCCGGGCTTTCGCCCGTGTGAAATTGCAGTGGGTCAAGCTAGATGCCGTGAAGCTGATCAAGGAAGGGCCACCGGAGGGCAAGGAGCACCGCCACCCCGAGATGTACTACGAGGGTGTTCTGTTGGGTGCCCATCTTATAGTGGATGAGTGTTCAAAAGATGTAATATTTGAGTGAGACTTGCTCGTTTTATCCTGTATTTATGAAAACTTGTTTCATATGCGCTACGCAACGCTTGTTCGAATTTAAAATATTGCCTTCTGTTTGGCCGTTTATCCAATCTAAGAGATGGCTAGTCCTCGGCTTCTGCCCCCATGCCACGAGTGCTAGGGTGTTCGGGATAAACCTGAGCACTCTTGTTCCCATGTTTGGGTCCTTAGAGGGAGGTGCTCAGCATAGCGAACAAGGCAACCAGACTAATAATGCTTTATCACTCTCACTTAGCCGTAGAATTCTATAATTTTAAATTTCGGCAAAGCCCCTGGTATTCGGAAGGCCGAATTCGGGGCGCGATACACGCCTTTAAGCCGGACAGGGCCGGCCCCTCGCCCTAAGCGGCATAAGTGTTTAGGGACTCGAAAACCTCGCTGAACAGCGACCAGTCTCTCGCCTTATCATGACAGTTAGTTTTAGCTTTCTCTGCTGAGGTGCTAAGCCCGGCAGAACCGGGGCACGATCGCAGTAGTTCTCCTAGAGCTACCTTAGCCGATAGAGCGGAACGTAAGGTACCAAAACATAGGAGCCGGGCAAACCCAACATTTGACCAAAGACATGATTCGGAGCTGATGCATATAATGCTATAAGTTCGGGGTGCCGCACTTTTGAAAGTGTTCGGACTTTTCACACCATATTGTGGGGTACGTAAGCCCCTGGTGTATTGGCCGTACCAAAGTGTATGGTTGCAAGGTGTCGTTAATGAACATATATATATAACAAGAATGCAATAATAGTCGTAATGCCATGCATTGTTTATTCAAAAAATTGTGTTAAAGCGGAATGATACAGATAGTGCGATAAGCAAAGAGTAGGACTATGTCCCTTCCAAGGGCAAGCTGAGAAATGCTATTAAATCGAATATTTCGCTCATTACTATAATCCACCTGGTAATTCCATGGTGTGACGCATTTTTATGCCTCCTTGGTTGTTGCATCATGTGTTCGGCAATAGTGCTGCCGGACAGTGTTTCCAGAGATTAAGGTCCTAAAAAAAAGAGAAGACTAACCAAACAGGGAGCCCCTAGTGTGGTTTAAGCCGCATCTTGGGGCATGCCACAGTTGTGCCCCCCTCCACACTTGTGCCCATGGTATTTTTAATGCGTAATTATGTACGTGTGGCACGAGTTTCGCTGTATGGCTGGGACTAGGGTGGGGCCGCATTGCTACGCAAGCTCAGATCGCGCCAGACAATCTATTTGCCGATTGCTCCGAGTGCGCTTGACGGTGTCCGGGTTTTGAAACGCCAAACTGGTTGGTTGCCTTGAGAGGCTGCTTTGCATTTCTGCTGCGAGGGCCGCGGTGTGCTCCTCTGTTCGGAGAGAGCGCTCTGTGTTTCCATTTACAGTAATAACTCCGTGAGGTCCTGGCATCTTGAGCTTGAGGTATGCATAATGCGGTACCGCATTGAATCTAGCAAATGCAGTTCGCCCGAGCAGTGCATGATAACCACTGCGGAACGGGACTATATCGAAGATTAACTCTTTGCTTCGGAAGTTATCCGGGGATCCGAAGACCACTTCCAGTGTAATTGAGCCTGTGCAATGGGCCTCTACACCTCGAATGACGCCTTTAAAGGTCGTTTTTGTGGGTTTGATCCTCGAGGGGTATATACCCATTTTACGCACTATGTCCTGATAAAGCAGGTTCAGGTTGCTGCCGCCATCCATAAGGACTCGAGTGAGGTGAAATCCATCAATGATTGGGTCTAGGTGTGGCCGGTCATCCGTTGCAGGCCGGACGTCCGCTCGCTGGAGCTTCGTTGACAGCTTGTCGGTGTCAAAACCGGCGGATCTCGGGTAGGGGGTCCCGAACTATGCTTCTAAGGCGGATGGTAACAGGAGGCAGGGGACATGATGTTTTACCCAGGTTCGGGCCCTCTTGATGGAGGTAAAACCCTACGTCCTGCTTGATTAATATTGATGATATGGGTAGTACAAGAGTAGATCTACCACGAGATCAGAGAGGCTAAACCCTAGAAGCTAGCCTATGGTCAACATTGAACAACGGGAGTGTTCTGTCAATTTTTGGGATTTTGGGGGGTTCGTTTGGACATTTTTATGCATTAACTGAGTTGTCAATGCATTTATGTGCATAATTCAAATTTGAACTACATGCACATGCTCTAGTTCATATAAATTGGTTGAAAAAACAAATCTGTGTCCTTGGGTGCATTCTCAGGTCCCATGCAAGAAATGGGAATGAATTTCAAACACCAGGGCGCCGTTGATTGCCGGAAAACATTGAGATGCCTCATTTTTAAATTCTAGTAAATCCAAAACTCGTTTGAAATTCATGAAACTTGGCATGCTTTCATGGAGCGGCATCAACATGTCATGGTTAAATTTTTGTCCCGTTTGGGGCAGGTTTGGGTATATGCTTCTCACAAACCGTAGCTTCTCACAATAAGCATCATGGTTTTGGTAGGGAACGTCCCACCTTTGGGGACGAAACGATATCCACTGCCTCTTATTGCTTCCAAAAAATTTCTCGTGTCAACATAGAACAACAGGAGTGTTGTGTCAATTTTTGTGATTTTTCGGGGTTCTTTTGGACATTTTTATGCATTAACTGAGTTTTCAATGCATTTATGTGCATAATTCAAATTTGAACTACATGCACATGCTCCCGTGCATATAAATTGGTTGAAAAATCAAATATGTGTCCTTGGGTGCATGCTTAGGTCCCATGCAATAAATGGAAATTAATTTCAAACACCATGGCACCATTGATTGCCGACAAAACATTGAGATGCCTGGTTTTTAAATTCTAGTAAATACAAAACTCGTCTCAAATTCGTGAAACTTGGCATGCTATCATGGAATGGCTCCCGACATGATGTGGTATTTTTCGTGTCCATTTTGAGAGAAGGCGCACTCAAATAATGACAGCCAACAAAGGCATGTTGAAAAAATAGCTGCCACTTAGTATCTCAGACGTTTGTATAATTCAAAATGTGTGCGTTCTGTTAACCATTCACGTGATGCCACGTGTCTTGGTTTTAATGGTTGTAGGAGGTGTCGTGCGGACAACTGCTTGACCTTGACTGAACAGGAGGCGTGCGAGCGTAGTCCGGTGCACAGGCCGACCGAGAGGCGTGCAAGCTATCCTCCAATGTGCAGGCTCACTGGGAAGCATGTGAGCTTTACGCTGTGCAGGCTCACTGGGAAGCGAGACCTTTGACTTCCATGGACGCCTGCCTTCCTCTCCATTAATGGCTCCCGGGCCGCTGTATAATACGGGCGGCCTTACTGTTCGCCT
>NC_041388.1:193057079-193111459 GCF_002162155.2 Triticum dicoccoides
TCATCTGCCACTAGTCTTCAAGTTTGGTGAAGTCGACTCTGAGATGGAGGAGATAGAAAATAAGGAGGAATGGGGCCTCATGGACATGTCCCAGAACAAGCTGGCCGCGGCGGTTGCCGCCCCCGCTCCCGTCCTAGCTCCCATCCGCGTGCCCACGCCAGCGACCATCCCCGTAGCATTGACGGGCTGGTCGCCGAGCACTATCGGAGAGCTGGAAGCCGCGGGCGTCAGCGAGGTCTACGCGGACCCGCGCGAGCTCGTGTACATGCTAGCGCCAGCGCCCGTGCCCATGCGTGCCCCTCCACCCACCGTGCCGCCGGCCCCCGTGCGTTTGGCTGCTTCCGCTGCGCCCGTGCGCGCCCCTCCACCCACCGCGGCACTGGTCCCCGTGCGTTTGGCTACACCCTCCATGCCCGTGCCCGTGCCCGTGCCCGTGCCCCCACCCTCAGCGGCATGGGACGTTGCTGTCGATCACTACCTCTCAGCGGGACCAGTTGCCATCCTCCCGCGCCCCGCCCGTCGATCGTGCGACGACATGATGTTTGATTTACAAGTGAAGAACATTTTGTGCTGCCTTGAAGACTTTAACAATGGCATCCCGGAGGACGACAACGACGGCACGCCACGCCGCATCAACCTCCGCCGAAAATAGTTTTTTGGGGGGTTTAATACTATATCTCGAATTCTCGATCATATGAATATAAATTCGAGTGTGACTGAATGAAATATATGGTTTGAACGAACTCGCGTTTTTCTCTCTTAATGTACGAACTTATCAAACGATTTTATTTTGAAAAAACATCGGTGGTTTTTAAATATAAAACACTCATTGCAAACGTTTTAGTTAGAACATCCGTATGCAAACCGACAGCTTCCCAGGAAGCCAAGGGAAAATGTGCCGAGCAGGATTTCTGCATCCCTTCAACGCAAACGGTTGTTTTGCATGACCCGTGTGCAACCACGTACAAACAATTCGGTAAGATTTGCATATCTGTCATTTTGGGTATGTTGCCATTTCTCAAACTAGAAAGATTGACATTTGTTTATCTAGTAACATTGCCATTTGTCAACCTTGTAACACTGCGATTTGTCAAAAATATGCAGCTACAAATCACTAGCAATATCTAATTTTTGCAACTAAAATCACTAGCACTGTTCATATGGACACCACTAGGAGGCGTGAGTTCATGGACGCATATGCAAATGTACCATTGATTACATACAACAAGTCATCAACCCACAATGATAACGAGGATACACGTTGGATTATAGATCATTTCCAACAAAACATTCTAGTAAAGTTTTTCTCACACAACAAATAACAAAGCGATGAAATGAACTTCAGGTAAACCACTCGTCGGTGTTGGAAACGCTTGCTTTGAACCAGAAGTGTTTCTCTGGGAAGGGCCAGCTACTGTCAATCTCAAGACCAGCGCAGGACTGGTCATATAGGCTGAAGCGGCCTATTTCAATACCCATATTGGGACGGTAGGGAAGCATAGTAATGTCCATGGTATAGATACAATTGCTTCTCATAAATGCTAGTATCGTTGTGTCAATAGCTGCAGGATCGCCTTCCACCATCATTGGATAGTTTTGTCCAAGGAAGAGCGAGTTTCCTCCAAGACTTTCAATACTGAACTAGGGAGAAGGTGTTGGCGCTAGTACACCAGTATCCATCCCGAATACCCTGCAACGGATGTTGGAATAGGTCTGGAGAGTGCGACCATATGACACAACACCTGCTTACTAAGTAACATTAGCAGTGCCCCGTATACATACAAGAAGAGGTGATCCATCGGAATAAGTTGCCAGGCGCCACTGAGTATATGGGTCCTGCTCGTCCTCATGCTCATGAATAAAATTTACAAGTATAGGTGGTGGAATGTTCACAGGACCTTGGAAACACAAGAAGGTTAATTAGTAAAGGGAAACTAGCTAACCCGCATGCATGTGGATGAAACAATTATAATTACGGTGGAACACAAACGTATAGAAATCATGAGGATTCCATGCAAAAATAGTGCCACGAATGGTGGCAGAAAACACAAGATCCTCATATTGAATTGCATCACAGTACTCATCCGTGTATAGAAACTAATTTTTGAGCAATATCCATCGAGTCAAACCATGAAGGACGGCAACAAGCTTGTCGAAGATAGTGAAAACATAAGCATTCCTATAACCCCAAGAGCGGCTGGGAACACGACAAATTGCTATCTTCCGTAGACAACAGTCAGCATGATCGTATTTGAACTCACGTATAATACCGATGTACTCAACCTCCGAGCAGTCATCTGAGATTTTTCGAAGTGGAACCCGGTGACGAGTGTGCACATTCAGAAGTTCCCACTCGCAGTTGTACCCAATATAAACAACCCAATCTCCATTTGCACCTGCCCAAGCCTTGCCTTCAAGCGATGGCATCTTAACATCATACGTATCATTATCAAGGGGCATCAACTTACACAAGGTGAGGCTTCCCTCATCCCCACGCCAGTCAGCAGTGTCACGGAGAAGAAGATAGGGGAGATCAAACCGCTCCTGAACCCTTGGGTTCCTTGTAATGATGTTATTAGTTGAATCGAGAATGGTCTTGAACGAACATGCCATGCTAGCTGAGGTGATGACGTCGCACCGATCAATGAGTTCCTCCATCGCGCATCATTCAGATCGGGGCAAGAATAACGGGGTCGTTTCCGGCTTGTTCCCTCCATGGAGAAGACGATCAAACAATGGCAGAAGGAAGGGTAAAGGCAAATGGAGGAGGGAGGAAGAGCTAGCATGCGATAGCAGTTCCAAATTGAGAGTAAAGGCAAATAGTCGGTGGATAGTTGCCACGGTACAGGAAGAGACGCCCGGGGAGCGAACGGTTGCCACAGAGGTCCCACACTGACGACAAGGGTCGAGTGAACTGCATGCAATCCCATCGCACAACACACACGTCTTGTTAAGTTGAACCGTTTTTGTACTCTTGTGTCAACGCAAACAGTTCATCCGAGTGAACCACATGCCGTATATCCCACACACCTTGATCTAGCTGGCCGTTTCTTTTGTGTCGCCTAATCACAAGCAGTTCATCTGAGTGAACCATATGCTGTATATCGCACACACCTTCATCTGGCTGCCCGTTTCTTTTGTGTTGCCTAATCACAAACAGTTCATCTGAATGAACTGTATGTTGTGTATCACACACGCCTTCATCTGGTTGTCCGTTTCTTTTGTTCCTCTTCATCGCAAACAGTTAATTGAACTGAACCATATGCCCGTCATCGCACACGCAACTAAAACCTGAACCGTGTTTGATGCATCCGTCATCACAAACGTTTTATACGTTTCTAACAGTTTTCATACAGCACTGTTTGTGATTATGGCATCACACACAGTTTCTCGAAGGGTCTCTGATCGAAGTGTCACGTTAGCAGCATCCTACAGTAGTGGTGGTTTCCACCATGGCGAACTTGTAGTCAGTGTTGTTGACAAACCTGTTGAAAGAGTCGCAAGGCTCTCTAGATGAGGACATGATGGCGCACACACAACTGGGTGACGGCAACCTTCTAATCTATGTTGGCATGTTAATGCCGCTCCATGATAGCATGCCAAGTTTCATGAATTTGAGACGAGTTTTGGATTTACTAGAATTTAAAAACTAAGCATCTCAATGTTTGCGGCCAAGTGACGAAGGCACGGTGTTTGACATTCATTCCCATTTCTTGCATGGGACCTAAGCATGCAACCAAGGACAAAATATTTGATTTTTCAACCAATTTATATGCACAGGAGCATGTGCATGTAGTTCAAATTTGAATTATGCACATAAATGCATTGTAAACTCACTTAATGCATAAAAATGTCCAAACGAACCCCGAAGAATCACAAAAAATAACACAACACTCATGTTGTTCTATGTTGACATGAGAAAAACTTTGAAAGCAATAAGAGGCAACGGATATCGTTTCGCCCCCAAAGTTGGGGTGTTCCCTACCGAAACCATGATGCTTGTTGTGAGAAGCTCTGGTTTGTGAGAAGCATATACCCAAACTTGCACCAAATGGGACAAACAATTTACTACCACATGTTGATGCCGCTCCATGATAGCATGCCAAGCTTCATGAATTTCAGACGAGTTTTGGATTTACTAGAATTTAAAAACTAGGCATCTCAATGTTTTGCTGGCAATCAACGGTGCCCTCGTGTTTGAAATTCATTCACATTTCTTGCATGGGACCTAAGCATGCACCCAAGGACAAACATTTGATTTTTCAACCAATTTATGTGCACCGGAGCATGTGCATGTAGTTCAAATTTGAATTATGCACATAAATGCATTGAAAACTCACTTAATACATAAAAATGTCCAAACGAACCCCAAAAAATCACAAAAAATAACACAACACTCCTGTTGTCCTATGTTGACACGAGAAAAATTTTGAATTCAATAAGAGGCAATGGATATCGTTTCTTCCCCAAAGGTGGGGCATTTCCTACCGAAACCATCATGCTTGTTGTGAGAAGCTCTGGTTTGTGAGAAGCATATACCCAAACCTGCCCCAAATGGGACAAAAAATTTACCACGGCATGTTGATGCCACTCCATGATAGCATGCCAAGTTTCATGAATTTCAGACGAGTTTTGGATTTACTAGAATTTAAAAACCAGGCATCTCAATGTTTTGTCGGCAATCAACGGTGCCTTGTGTTTGACATTCATTCCCATTTCTTGCATGGGACCAAAGCATGCACCCAAGGACAAAGATTTGATTCTTCAACCAATTTATATGCACCGAAGCATGTGCATGTAGTTCATATTTGAATTATGCACATAAATGCATTGAAAACCCACTTAATGCATAAAAATGTCCAAACGAACCCCGAAAAATCACAAAAATAAGACAACACCCATGTTGTTCTATGTCGACACCAAAAATTTTTTGAAAGCAATAAGAGGCAATGGATATCGTTTCGTCCCCAAAGGTGGGGCATTCCCTACTGAAACCATCATGCTTGTTGTGAGAAGCTCTGGTTTGTGAGAAGCGTATACCCAAACCTGCCCCAAATGGGATAAAAATTTACCACAGCATGTTGATGCCGCTCCATGATAGCATGCCAAGTTTCATGAATTTCAGACGAGTTTTGGATTTACTAGAATTTAAAAACCAGGCATCTCAATATTTTGCCGGCAATCAACGGTGCCTTGGTGTTTGAAATTCATTCCCATTTCTTGCATTGGACCTAAGCATGCACCCATGGACAAAGATTTGATTTTTCAACCAATTTATATGCACCGAAGCATGTGCACGTAGTTCAAATTTGATTTATGCACATAAATGCATTGAAAACTCAGTTAATGCATAAAAATGTCCAAACGAACCCCGAAAAATCACAAAAAATAACACAACACTCCTGTTGTTCTATGTTGACACGAGAAAAAATTTGAAAGCAATAAGAGGCAATGGATATCGTTTCGTCCCCAAAGGTGGGGCGTTCCCTACTGAAACCATCATGCTTGTTGTGAAAACTCTGGTTTGTGAGAAGCATATAACCAAACCTGCCCCAAATGGGACAAAAACTTTACCACAGCATGTTGATGCCGCTCCATGATAGCATGCCAAGTTTTATGAATTTCAGACGAGTTTTGGATTTACTAGAATTTAAAAACCAGGCATGTCAATGTTTTGCCGGCAATCAACAGTGCCCTAGTGTTTGAAATGCATTCCCATTTCTTGCATGGGACCTAAGCATGCACCCAAGGACAAAGATTTGATTTTTCAACCAATTTATATGCACTGGAGCATGTGCATGTAGTTCAAATTTGAATGATGCACATAAATGCATCGAAAACTCTCTTAATTCATAAAAATGTCCAAACGAACCTTGAATAATTCCAATTCTTTTATGACACACATATAGTTGCATGATCACTGCAGATAAAAGGTCTAGCCATTCAAACACCGTCCATGGCCGCTGTTACCCCATTATGTAATTCAAATCAAGACGAAAAATCAAGTAGATCCCACACAGTTTATTATAACCAATCGTGTGAGATGCAGCACAAAATATATTTGGACCGTGTCTGAATAAGGGACCGTGTCTGATGACACTTTGCGTGCCAGTTTTTTGGCTGAAGCGATTCCAAATTTTCGGCTTCCGTGGAAATATCTACCTCCCCGCCCCCTTCCCCTTACCAAAAGCAACATTTCCCTTATTTCCACCTTCTCTTACAAGTTGAAACCTTTACTCCTTGCTTGCAGTGCCGCCGCCTCCTCGCCGACGACCCTCCTTCACGCTGCTCGGCCTCGCCTATCCAGGCAGGTAATCCACACCCGACCCCCATCCTCCTCCTCCTTCCACATCCCACATGCCTCGACCGCTGGCACGACCGCGACACCTTCCACCCAAATCCCCGACCCCTCTGATGACCCACAAGTATAGGGGATCTATCATAGTCCTTTCGATAAGTAAGAGTGTCGAACCCAACGAGGAGCACAAGGAAATGATAAGCGGTTTTCAGCAAGGTATTCTCTGCAAGTACTGAAATAAGTGGTAACAGATAGTTTTGTGATAAGATAAATTGTAACAAGCAACAAGTAACAAAAGTAAATAAAGTGCAGCAAGGTAGCCCAATCCTTTTGGTAGAAAAGGACAAACCGGAACAAACTCTTATATAAGGAAAAGCGCTCCTGAGGACACATGGGAATATTGTCAAGCTAGTTTTCATCACGTTCATATGATTCGCGTTCAATACTTTGATAATTTGATATGTGGGTGGATCGGTGCTTGGGTGCTGTTCTTACTTGAACAAGCATCCCACTTATGATTAACCTCTATTGCAAGCATCCGCAACTACAACAAAAGTATTAAGGTAAACCTAACCATAGCATGAAACATGTGGATCCAAATCAGCCCCTTACGAAGCAACGCATAGACTAGGGTTTAAGCTTCTGTCACTCTAGCAACCCATCATCTACTTATTACTTCCCAATGCCTTCCTCTAGGCCCAAATAATGGTGAAGTGTTATATAGTCGACGTTCACATAACACCACTAGCACTACTAGGAAAAGGCATGCTAGTGGCGCACCGAATTTGCCTTCTAATGGCGCACTACTGGTGCGCCACTGGCATCACGCCATTAGAATTAAAGTCTAATGGCGCACTACTGGTGCGCCATTAGTATCTGGTGTTCTAATGGCACACCGCGTAGTGCGCCATTAGTATAGCCTGCAGTGCGCCATTAGAATGCCTCCCAGGGGCCATATGTACAAATGTGCTTTGGCATTCTAATGGCGCACCAGCAGCTAATGCGCCATTAGTGTGATGATCACAGTGCGCCATTAGTGTCTTGTGTGGTGCGCCATTAGTATGAATATTAGGTTTTATTTTTTTTGCTTTTCTGATTTTTGCACAGGTTACAAAATATATTATTGCATAGAATATAGACAGCAGCACACAGCAACATCAGATTCATCAAATACAATAGAAGATTAGTCTCCGAATACAATTCATCATATTAGTCTCCGGATTCAAAAGATCGGACAAAGATAAAACATTACAAGTCTCAAGACCGCGAGTATCGAGTTTGCCTTCACATTACAAGTCGATATCGATCATCTAAACTACCATCACATAGAAGAGAGCTGTGGTCATCACGATGAGCATCATCGCGATCAAACTGGTCTTCATCCGGTTCCTCCAACGCTCCCTCCTCTCTCCCGCTAGATAGCAGGCGTATCTAGATTCGGCCTCCGCCCTAGTGGTGTACCCTTTGTAACTGTTACCGCTGAAACGGTGAACCTGTCTCCGACACTCCTCCCAGTCATCGTAGACTCTGGGAACCTTACCCTTGTACACGACATACGACGGCATCTCTATGCACAAGCCAAACAACAGACAATACATAAGCAATGTGTAAGTATGCAACAAAAGGATCGGAAGAGAAAAGCAAGACATTAATAGCACGATTCATGGTCCTACTAATAAATAGCATCAATTACATCTAAGTTGAACAACCGTCCAAACCAAAGAGACATCCGAATTCATTAAAGTTTAATTACAACATGAGACAATCAATGTTTCAGAACTACACATCACTACTTTTGACTCAACTCATCGGACAGGAGCGTGGGTGAAGCCGCCGTCTGTCGTGATGGTCATGAAATCACGGTCGTTGTCACCCTGCATTTGTAGCGTTTCATCTATCTCACTGTTGGACGGTTGATATCTGAGGAAGAACTGCCCCGCGGTATGAAGGACATCTTGATGGATGATGTCCGCAAACTCTGACTGGATGCGAAAGAATTCTTGTCTGAGGTCCGCGTCCTGGACTGCCGACAAGCTCGCGGCCCAATCTTTGAGATTATCTGGTAGTAGAAGGTGATGATGGTCCCTTACGATCGCCCGCATGTGATGGAGGGCGTAGTAGGCATCCTTCTGACCGCCAGGTGGCTGCTTGACGCAGCAGAACTTCGTATTGTGTGAGAAGATGTGCTTGCCGTACTTACGAACTGGCCTGGTGAAGGTGCCTCCAGATTGGGCGTAGCCGGGGAGAACATCATCAAGAACTTTCTTCACATTTGTGTAGTCTATCATGGAGTTACGGTTCGGGTCGAAATACGTGGCCATGGAATATTTCGGGCTTAAGAGGATGAGTGTGCAATGTGTGTCACTGCACAGAACACGGAATGTTAGAAAAAAAAGAACGATCGAAATCTAAGAAATCATATGTTACGGGGCGGTTAAGGGATGACTTACTCGGGAAAGTAAGGCACAAGGAAGTTATCCTTATCTGCGTTTGCCAGAATGACACCTTCGAGGTGTGAACTCGCAACTTGGCGGTCCCCAGCGCTGCTCAAGTGCTTGGCACGCATGTAGAAGGGGTCGACTATCACGATGTCCGGGGTATTGTCTCTAATGATCCGCATCTGCATGCTCAGTGAAAACAGCCGAACGAAGGTGTAGTGCAACGGATGAAGGTTAAACATAGCAAAGATGTCATCAAACCGCAGGACGATCATACCCCCGATGTCGCCATCCACAAAGCCCTTGCTCTCTGGCACCTTGGCCACGAAAACCGGGTATGCCACATCCTTCTCTCTGAGACGCCGCTTCTCCAAAATCAGAACACTATCGTGCAGACTCCGCATAGCACCGGTTGCAGCATTCAGCATATTTGGCGGTAGCATCGCCCTACCCGCCACATGCACCCTCCTCGAGATATCCTTAGGTGAAGGTGGCCCGTCCTGAGAACGGATCGAACTCGGTGCTGGCTGGCTCGCACCGGCGCCCTTGTTAGTCTTTCGTTTCCGGCCCTTCTTCTTGATCTCCAGTAATGGGACCGAGTTCTGCTCACAGACTGCCTTCTTCAGCGTGTTGGGGCTGATAATATTTCGCGCCTCAGCTATCTGAGGCTCGGTGAAGGCGGGAGCTGGAGACAATAACCATCATAGCGGTGAGGTTGTTCCTCCATCTCTTGGGACAGCTCCCAGAATTGCTTGCCGCCCGAACCACCGGCCTCATCGTTGTGGGCCATGTTTCTCTCTAAATAGGAAAAAAGTTTGGTCAAAAAGATGGTTATTGTCAAGGAACAAGATCATGGTCTCATGATTTAGGGTTTGTCGACACCGAGGCACCCTAAAAGCCTAAGCTTTCATCATTTAGGTTCTCATCGACACCGAGGCATCCGGGGCAACCAAGTTAAGTTTTCATCATTTAGGGTTTATCGATGCCGAGGCACCCTAGGTTGGGCCTAATCTTGGCTCTATTGCCACCTATGTTGGGTTTATCATCTAGGGTTTATCAATGCTAAGGATAATTCTAAGTTGGGCCTAATCACTTGGCTCTATTGCCACCTATGATTTAATGCAGCAAGAATGGCAGGGCAGTTGATCCTACTTAACTAAGTACTAAGATAGCCCGGCCCATGCATTAGTCGCAAGTACCCCATATGTCCTATTTTTAGCAAAGTCATGCTAAAATTCACGGAAAATTTCAGCATGACCTTTGCTGAAAATAGGACATATGGAGTACCCGAATTTGCCGGAACGGAAGTTAATCGACATTCCGGCAAACTCAAGGGCCTCTCGGGGTACCTGCAAATTCATCACGACACGATGGTCGGAGACAAAACCCAGCCACAGACCATATGGTCCTCTGCTTTCATATGGACAAAAATCAGCTCAACTTATGTGAGCTTCCATTCCAGATATAATATGTCTCCCAACAAAAAATCATCAATAGTTTAGAAAGTCTGTACAAACACAGAAAGAATGACAAATGTATTTTTATAGATCATGGCTCAGAGTCATAAACATCTATGGACCAAATATAGTAATGGATACAGCAGATTAGTCTTATGATTTTACTTGTTCGGTATAAAATAGCTTATGCTTTCCTTACAGTACATGTCCACATTTGATATGTCCTTTTTGTCTGTCCTGCTTTTTGAATCAACCGTATCGAGCAATACTATGGAATTAGTCAAATAATTGTGCATGTTTTGACAATAGGATGAATGCAAAAGAAAATCAAATGGTTGTGGCAATCTGTCCATCATCATGACTGTTGACAGTCGCCACACCCACTGTTGGACTTCGATCTAGCACAAAGGGGGTGTATAAGAGCAGATATGGATGGTGTGGTCTGGCACAGATAGCAGTATAATCATCTTAATCTTGCAGTGTAATTTTTAATCCGTGGCAGCAAACGGGCATTGTGCTAGTCTAATAAGAATACACATTGTTGAACTTCATTGCTGGAATTAATGGTTTACTATCGGGATGTGCCTTAGGAGCATCTCTTATCAAGTGAAAACATAAGACACAAACTTGTAGTTGTATGTGTTTTGCCAAGAAAGGGTGCAACAAGAAATATTTTCCTAGTACTGGTTTATCTCACCTACTAGTAAAGGGACATTTCTCCTCAAATCGAAAGTTAATACATCGTTGTTTCTTACTAGGGGAAGATGGACCTGGATGGTCAAGCACGTGGAAGATGGCTTTGTGGGCGCGCCTTCTTAACAGCGAAAATGCATACAGAATGATCCTAAAGTTAATCACATTGGTTCCACCTGGTGAAAAAGTTGGGTTCGAAGGAGGACTGTACACCAATCTGTGGACAGCACACATAAGAACAGTAGCAGTAGTACTACTACTAGCAGTAGTACTACCAAAAGAAAGGAAAGAACAGTAGCAGTAGTACTACTACTAGCTAGCTAGCTAGCTGGTACTGATCTAGCTTCTGCATGCATTTCTCTGAATTTTGTTATACTTAAACACTACAAGGAATTATACTTTGTCATAGCTATTAGTCTTTGGACTAAGGGGCACTAGCACACTAGTATGTGATAGGCAACCATCCTACATGGAAATGTGAAGAGTTACATGGATGAGTACCAGCTCTAAGTGAAGGCTCAATGGATTCAAGATCAACCGACTGAAGTTGCCCAAACCTGCAAGGAAAAGAGAGAATAATGATTTCGAACTGCTTCTGATGGCATACATAAGCATAAGTTCAGTCCCCCAAATCAAGTACTCCATCAGATTGGGATACTACTCTAGATTAGTGTAGCCACTATCTAACAAAAAATTTCAGAACTGAATTTCAGAGTACTCTAAATGTTGTGTGCCCTAGTATTTCTGTGTTCCCTTGCATTTCTATAACATTTAGTAGCATGACAATTTTATCATGTTGAAAAAAATTCAGTAACAAGAATTTGGCTAAGCCAAGCATGATCTTGCTTGCATTGCCGCCTTTGCTACATGAAGCAATAGGGTAGGTTCAGTTTCACTGAATTTTTGAAACTATACATCATTTGCTGAATTTTTGCTCTACGTCACTTGCTCTTTGTAAATTATTGCATATATCCAGTGACTGAATTTTTGAAACTATAGGTGAACCTCTTCAGGAAACGCAAAACAGTTAACTGAAACTATCTAAAATAGTTGAATCCACTTGATGCTTACCTAATGCAGGCCAACAGAATGAAATGAACTACGAATTTGTTCTCTGAAATACATGTAGGCCAACAGAGAAGATGTTCTTACAAGGGAGCAAGAAGCCTGCCGCCATGGCCCTAGGGTTTGCAGGTGAGGGGGTGGAGGAGAAGGGAGGAATCACCATGCATAGGTTGGGGAGGGAGGAAGGATGGAGAGGGAGGAAGGAGGAAGGAGGAGAGGTACCTGGGCAGGCGCGGTCGGTCGCCGGAGGGGTCAGGGTCGGGGTTGGGGTCGGGGTCGGCGGCGGCGGCGTCGTCGAAGGGATGCCTCAGTTGGCCGTGGGAAGGCCGGCGGCCGCGGTCGTCGTCCTGCACCCCGTGCCCGGACTGAGGAAGACGCCGGCGTTGAAGCTCCGGCAGCGGCTGGGCGTCGGGGGGCGACGGCGCGGGGGCGACGGCGCGGGGGCAAAGTTAGGTCGAGTGGGGGGGGATCTGGCGAGGGAGGGAGAGAGGCCAGAGGGGAATAGGTGGAGGGAAGCTTTCTAATGGCGCACCACACACAGGTGCGCCATAAGTATGACTGTTCTAATGGCGCACCACCCCTCGGTGCGCCATTAGAATTTTGTTTTAACCTAGCCTAGTAGCCATATCTACAGCCCAACCCTATCTACAACAGAACCCATGCACTAGCCCGACTGGTCAGCACGCAGCACACACACCAGGAGGTCCTGGGTTCGATTCCCAGGATCCCCAATATTTTTTTATGCATTTTAAATGGTGTTTTTTATATTTATTTGTGTTTAAATATGTTCAAACTTGTTTAAATCATAACAGTAATATTTTTTATGCATTTTAAATGCTGTTTTTTATATTTATTTGTGTTTAAATATGTTCAAACTTGTTTAAATTATAACAGTAATATTTTTTATAAAAATAGTAAAAAAAATTTAAAAAATATGTTCAAAAAGTGCGGGTGCGGGGGGCCGGGTGCTCCGGCGGTGGAGCGGGGGAGGGTTGCGATGGGTGGAGCTAGCGGGGGAGGGTGCGGGTGCGATCGAGATGGAGGGGGATCGAGATCGAGATGGAGGGGGAATCGAGATCAAGTGTCCTCATGAATTCAAAAAGTGCCCATGAAATTTAAAAATATTCATGATATCAAAAGGTGCCCATGAAATACAATCGAGAAATGAAGACTACGATTTAAATACAATCGGTCTTAGCTAGCTATCTGTTCACAATCTTCTTGCCCTTCTTTTTCGCAAACGTAGTTCTTCTGTGGAACGGACGTCCTTTAGGTAGGGTGGTCCTGCTTCTTCTTGTGGTGTGTGCTGCTACTTCATCGTCGTCGTCATGTTCGATCTTCGGGTCGCCGTACTTGTCGAAGTCTTGCTCATTGGCTACTCCATCCATTCCGATGATCTTCCTTTTGCCTCTCCTCACGACAACACGACTGGGCTTTGGCGGGTCGGTAATGAAGAAGCATTGGTCCACTTGGGAAGCCAGTACCCATGGCTCATTTCTCGCCTTGACGTTTGCGCCCGCAGTCTTGGATTTGGCTTCGAGTATAACCATGGTGGTGAAATACCGGTCTTCTTTTATGACGTCTTTGGCCCATCTGACACGGAACATCGGGACCTTCTCTCCAGCGTAGCTCAGCTCCCAGATCTCCTTGATCCTTCCATAGTATCTGTCCTTGTCGTTACCGGTGTAGGATTCCATCGTTACCCCGGAGTTCTAATAACCATCGCTCTTCATGTCCTTGTCCTCGGTGTAGAATGTGTAGCCGTTGATATCGTACGCCTCATAGGTCATCAGGTTGTGCTCGGCGCCCTGTGACAAGGCGAATATGAGTTGTTCTTCCGCGGAAGAATCCTCATGTAAAGGGTACGACAGAAGCTTCTGCTTGAACCAACGCGTGAAACATGAGTTGTGCTCTTTGAGTATATCTCCGTCCGTCCTCTGTTGGCCTCGGTCATTGTACGTCTTCTTAATAAAGGTTTTGTGCTCTACCACCCAAGGATCGACCACGTCTATGTGTTGTAGCGTGACTAGGTTTGCTCTTTCAAAGTCGGCGAGTCGACCCTCGAAGTCGACATGCATTTCGCGGCGACCCTCATGGTGACCCCATCCAGCGAGCCTGCCGAGGTGCCTGTTGACGGCAGACCAACGGGGTTCTCGATGCCTAGATAATTCGTGCAGTAGGAGATGCACTCTTCGGTCAGAAAGCCCCTGGCTATGCTTCCCTCTGGACGTGACATGTTGCGAACGTATCCTTTGATGACACCATTCATCCTTTCGAACGGCATCATGTTGTGCAGGAACGTCAGCCTGAGTTGGATGATATCCTCCACTATATGGACCAGCAGATGCACCATAACGTCGAAGAATGCGGGCGGGAAGTACATCTCAAGCTCGCATAGTATCACCACGATCTCTTCCTGTAGCCTTCTGAGTTGCCTCACGCCAATCGACTTCCGAGAGATGACGTCGAAAAAGTTGCATAGGCCAAATAGCATTTCACGGACGTGCGCGTCCATGATCCCACAGATTGCAACTAGAAGTATCTGCGTCATCAGCACGTGACAGTCGTGAGACTTCATCCCGCTGAACTTCTGCTTCGCTGGGTCTAGGTATCTGATTATCTTCCCCGCGTAACCGTAAGGAGGCAAGTGAAAAACTGCTCGATCTCCTCCTGACTTAGAGTGAAGCACGCGGGAGGGTAGTCATTTCCGGTCTTCTTGGCCTTTTTGCCTTTGCGACGACTTTCCGTGTCCTGCTTCGCCTCATCATCATCATCATCATCATCATCATCATCATTAGCGTGAAGCTCCTGCCTGATGCCCATTGATTTCAAGTCTGCCCTTGCTTTCGGCCCATCTTTGGTCCTCTCTGGCATGTTGAGCAGGGTACCAAGCAGACTCTCGCACACGTTCTTCGTGATATGCATGACATCAAGGCTGTGAGGCACACGGTGGATCTTCCAGTACGGCAAGTCCCCGAAAACAGACCTCGTTTTCCATACCTTTAGCAGCGGCTCTGGCGCCTTTCGCTTCTTTCCCGGCAGTGGGCAGTCTTTCCAATTTTTCAACAGCTTGTCTATTTCCTCGCCGCTCCTCGTACACGGGCGTTTTCGGGGTTCGGTTTCACCATCGAACAGATCCTTGCGTTTCCTCCACGGGTCATCGTCGCGAAGCCACCTTCGATGTCCCATGAACACGGTTTTCGAAGACCCGGGATCTCTATCTAGCTGGCGATAGGTTGTGTCATCCGTGCACCTTACGCCTCCAGAAAATCCGTGGACTACCTGCCCCGCGAGATATCCGTAACCGAGATAGTCGTGCACCGTCGTGAGCAGTGCGGCTCTCATAGGGAAATATTCTTTCTCTGCGGCGTCCCACGTATTGGCTGGCGTTTTCCACAGCGTGTCAAGCTCCTCTTTCAGCAGCCCCAGATATAGATTGATGTCGTTCCCTGGTTGCTTTGGCCCTTCAATTAGCATACTCATGTGAATGTACTTCCTCTTCATGCACAACCAGGGGGGAAGGTTGTACATCCACACAAACACAGGCCAGGTGCTATGTGTGCTTCTCTGGCTGCCAAACGGATTGACTCCATCGGTGCTCGCGCCCAGCACGATGTTCCTTGGATCGTTCCCAAATTCTGGGTATTTGAAGTTCAACGCTTGCCACTGGCTCGCATCCTTAGGGTGACTCAGCATCTTGTCTTTTTTATCTATCTCCGGATCATTTGCGTCATCTTCTCGCTTCTTCTCCTCCCTATTCGCGTGCCAACGCAGGAGCTTTGCTACCTTAGGGTCCGCGAAATACCGCTGCAGACGAGGAGTGATTGGAAAGTACCACACCGATTTTCGAGGAGCTTTCTTCCTCTTCTTGTATCGAGTGATGCCGCACACCGGACATATGGTAGACTCCGCGTGCTCGTCCCGATAAATGATGCAATTGTTCATGCACACATGGTATTTCACGTGCGGTAAATCCAGAGGACACACGATTTTCTTCGCCTCCTCGAAACTGGTCGGGCACTTGTTCCCCTTGGGAAGACGTTCGTGCCAGAATGACATGTTCTCGTCGAAGCATGCGTCGGTCATTTTGTGTTTTACCTTCATCTCCAGAGCCATGAGCGTTACTTTCAGGCGGGTATCCTCGGGCCTGCATCCTTCATACAATGGAGTAACCGCGTCTATCTCCAGTTGATCCAGCTTGGCTTTCTCTCGGGCGGCAGCTCTTGCGTTATCCGTCCACTTGTGAACCAGCTCTTGAATATGAGGGTCCTGCACCCAGCCTCCATCGTCGTCTGCTCCGGCATCTTCATCTTCATGATCATTCCCTTCGTCTTGATCTTCCTCATCATCATGTACGACATCTTCTACATGATGACTGTGTACAGCATCACCGTCGTGATCATGTCTTGGAGATTCTTCATCTTCTCGCCCGCCCTCGCCGCAGTGGTACTTGTCTTGTTGCCCTTCCTCATTTCTTACCCGGCCCCGGCCATGGACGACTTGATAGTCATCTTCATCACCTTGCCACCGATAGCCATCCATGAAACCACGCAAGAGCAGGTGGTCCCGCACCTGCCCAGAATCCGGGTCCGCAATAAGGCTCTTCAGCTTGCATCTTTGACATGGACATCTTATCTCCATCTCGTTCTTTTGAAGCATCTCGGCCTTCGCGGAGCTCAAAAACCTATTCACGATGCCTTCAGTCATCGTGCGGACCATGGTCGCCTGCGGGGTAGAGCAAAACGATATGTTAGAACCAAGAAAAAATTTGGCATGACCTTCCCTAAAAATAGGACCAAAAAGAATGCATAGTGCCAAAATGCTCGCCGAAACGGAAATGAATCAAAACATTCCGGCAAAATATTGGCAACTATCGCATATTTCAAATACCGGTACCTTCAAACACAAACATATATGCAACACCACAAACACATGCAACACCACAAACATACATAGATCTAGCTAGGCCACAAAAAGTGCATGTGCACGTTGTTGGAGCGAGCTAGGGAGAAAAAAAAGTAGATCTATATCATGAAGATAGCTTTCCCTTACTTACCTATCAAAAAAAGGTAATTTCACCACTTAATTTTGTTGAATCTATGGTGGAACTGAGGTGAGGAGGAGGAGATGGCCGAAAGCTTGGAGAAGGAGGTGGATGGAATGAAGTGGGGAAAGTGAGTGGGTAGGTGTGAGCTGTCCAAAATATCTTGTTGGTCCCAGGTTACTAATGGCGCACCGTAGGAAAATGCGCCATTAGTAACCCTGGTTACTAATGGCGCATCAGCCTACGGTGCGCCATTAGTAGTTTTGCAAAAAAGTAAAAATAATAAGTATATATACTAATGGCGCATCTCCTCTGAGTACGCCATTACTAGTTTAAACTAGTAATGGCGCACTGTGCCACGATGCGCCATTAGTAGTTTTGCAAAAAAAAGAATAAAACAAAATTTACAGTAATGGCGCACTGCCTTCTTGGTGCGCCATTAGTAGTTATAGATAGTAATGGCGCATTATGGACCCGATGCGCCTTTAGTATGTATGGGAAAATAGAAAAAAAATTCATACTAGTGGCGCACCCTGTTTACGGTGCGCCATTAGTGTCTTCCACACTAATGGCGTATCACAAACAGGTGCGCCATTAGTATATAGTAGTGGCGCACTGCTTCCACGGTGCGCCATTAGAATCAATCCTATCTATAGCCCTTTTTCTAGTAGTGTAGAGGCTAGACAACATACATCTTATCAAAATATCAAACGAATACCAAATTCACATGACTACTAATAGCAACACTTCTCCCTTGTCCTCGGGAACAAACGTAATTACTCACAAAGCAGATTCATGTTCATAATCAGAGGGGTAATAATATGCATATAGGATCTGAACATATGATCTTCCACCAAATAAACCAACTAGCATCAACTACAAGGAGTAATCAACACTACTAGCAACCTACTAGCACCAATCTCGGACTTTGAGAAAAGAATTGGATACAAGAGATGAACTAGGGTTTGGAGATGAGATGGTGCTGGTGAAGATGTTGATGGAGATTGCCCTCTCCCGATGAGAGGAGCGTTGGTGATGACGATGGTGATGATTTCCCCCTCCCGAAGGGAAGTATCCCCAGCAGAACAGCTCTGCCGGAGCTCTAGATTGGTTCCGCCAAGGTTCCGCCTCGTGGCGGCAGAGTCTCGTCCCGAAAGGTTCCTTCTTATTTTTTTCTCATCAAAAGACTTCATATAGCAGAAGATGGACGTCGGAGACCCACCAGGGGACCCACGAGGTAGGGGCGTGCCCTAGGAGGGGGGCACGCCCCCCACCCTCGTGAGCAGGGTGTGGGCCCCCTGGCCTTCATCTTTGGCGAGGATTTTTCTTTATTTATTTTAAGATGTTCCGTGGAGTTTCAGGACTTTTGGAGTTGCGCAGAATAGGTCTCTAATATTTGCTCCTTTTCCAGCCCAGAATTCCAGCTGCCGGCATTCTCCCTCCTTATGTAAACCTTGTAAAATAAGAGAGAGTAGCCATAAGTATTGTGACAATAAAGTGAAATAGCAGTCCATAATGCAATAAATATCGATATAAAAGCATGATGCAAAATGGACGTATCACCCTCCACCAAATAAGCGTCCGCCTAAGCCATGGTGCACCAAGTATAGCCAGAACCTCAAGGAGCATTTGGCAGCGGAGAAGCAAATCGTGGCCGCACACGTGGATGAGGTCGCGATGGCTGCCATTTGTGCCGACCCACAGATCTTGGAGGAGCACCTTGCCGTCGAGGCCACTGTTGACGCCTCATGCATCGACGCTGCTATGCGTTTGGCTGCTTTAAACGACAGTTCATGGTGTTTTCTCGAGGGCACCGTCGGTGCCTTCGACGAAGACTACAAGGTGTTTTCTCAGCGTGCACGTGCTTACCTCATCTCGAGAGCCAGCAGGTTGGTGCCCGAAGCGGCTCAGGCAACTCACCACTACAACGAGGGCACCCATGATGCGGAGGCGTCGCCCTCTTCCATGTCCAAGGAGCCAATCGTCATCGATATCTCCGACAATGAGGAGTAGCTCGTCTTATTAGCTCACTATAAGGACCCATGTTCAGTTTGCTAGCTACTGCCTTTCCTGAACAAATTCTAGTGAATTATGCTATCTACTTTTACCATGCAATATTCTGCTATAGTGTATATGTTCTATATGTCGTGCAATGTGGTGTTCAATTAACTGCTTGGTTCAATTCTACAAATGTGATGTTCAATTCTTCAGGGTGCAATATTTCCAAGTTGTTAAGCATGCTTGGTTTGGTTAACTGTCGAATATTCTATTAGGAGTATGTTATATTGTTCAATTAGTGTTTAGTTAACTGCTTGGTTCATTTGTGGTGGCTTGGTTCACTTGGTGCGCTGTTTAGTTAACTACTTGGTTCAATTCTGCAATGCGATGTTCAATTGTCGTGGCTACATTCTGTTATTGTATACCATGTGAGGAATAAATCGAATTTGGCTGTACTAAATACATGAGAAACAAATACAATTGCTATAGTTCCAAGTTGTTAAGCATGCTTGGTTTGGTTAACTGTCTAATCTTCTATTAGGAGTATCGTTATATTGTGCAATGTGGTGCTCAGTTAACGTTTGGTTCATTTGTTGTGGTGTTTAGTTAACTACTTGGTTTAATGCTGCAATGTGATGTTCAATTGTTGTGGCTGCATTCTGTTATTGTATACCATGTGAGGAATAAATCGAATTTGGCTGTACTAAATACATGAGAAACAAATACAATTGCTATATTTCCATGTTGTTAAGCATTTTTTTGTTTGGTTAACTGTCTGATCTTCTATTAGGAGTATGTTATATTGTGCAATGTGGTGCTCAGTTAACGTTTGGTTCATTTGTTGTGGTGTTTAGTTACCTGCTTGGTTCAATTCTGCAATGCGATGTTCAATTGTTGTGGCTGCATTCTGTTATTGTATACCATGTGAGGTATAAATCGAATTTGGCTACACTTAATACATGAGAAACATATACAAGTGCTATATTTCCTAGTTCTTAATCATGCTTGGTTTGGATAAATGGGTTTTCCATGTGGCTTGAATTAATCTGATGAATCTGCAATGTGCTTATTTTTTATCAACATATTTTACTGATAGCATGCGAACCCTTACTTAACCTGACGACTAACTACCTTATATGTGTTGCAAGGAAACAATGGGAAGCACTGAGGTTTACAAGATGGTACTAACTATTATACCTTGCCTTTTTTATTCCTTTGCCCCGTTTCCAATATAGAGAAGATATCTATGCACATCCTTGTTTTCAGTGTTCATTGATGATTACCTCTCAAACCACCTCTGTGGTGAGGAGGCGAGGAAAGTTTTCATACAACACCCACGGTTCAATATTGAAGTGTTCCTGAAGAGGTCGAAGGATGGAAGGTCAATCATCCACAGGCACTGGCCTAAAATTGCAAAGACCATCAACATGAATGAAGGCCCAATATTCGCCTTCCGCTTCAGCAGTTTTCGGGATGAGATGCATCTCTCTATGTACCATCTAAGATGCTAATTTCAAAACGTTCTAGATGTTGCATGTGAAACTTGCTGCTAGTGCAGTTGTGTAATGGGGTAGCTGAGTGCTGAAGCTATATCATTTTGTACTCCGATGTATTTCAATTATGAAATCCTGCTTCCTTAATATGGAAATGGAATATATTATGTGCTTAGTATGAATGTCAATTAGATTAGTAAATGGATTATTAATAATAGGGCAATTGGCCCGCTAATTGGCCAATTAGCTTGCTAATTGGGTTTTCCTATTGCAAATGGTTAATGAGAAAACACCGTGGGCGATGACCTTAAGCAACGCACACAGTTTCTAGGAATAAACCGTGTTGGATCAATGAACAATCACACACGACATTCTTTTTAAAACAGTTTGCGTTACGCCACCTTGCGCGAATGTTTTCCTTGTAGCGACTGTGTAGGATGTACATACGAATGGAAACGTTTAGCAGGGACTAACTGTGTGGGATGTACTTGCGATCGGAAACAATTTCGCCGTATAATTGTATTTTTTAGCACTATTGTATGTATTTCCGTATTTGAGCGCTCGCCGATCGCACACGACCTCATTTTGCCGAGCGTGTGTGCCAGGAGGGCATATCCCCAACAGTTTCTAGGTTGTGTGGGAAGGACCCCCCCCTGTCGCCCACACTCACTTGGCGACGGTTCCGAATGCCGTCGCGGAAAGGGGTTAAAAACCGTTTGTTTAGGACCAACGCGTACGAGTGCCATGTCCGATCATCACGTGAGATGGAGTAGTTTTCAATGGTGAACATCACTATGTTGATCATATCTACTATATGATTCACGTTCGACTTTTCGGTCTCAGTGTTCTGAGGCCATATCTGCATATGCTAGGCTCTTCAAGTTTAACCCGAGTATTTTGCACGTGCAAAACTGGCTTGCACCCGTTTTATGTGAACGTAGAGCTTATCACACCCAATCATCACGTGGTGTCTCGGCACGATGAACTGTAGCAACGGTGCATACTCAGGGAGAACACTTGTACCTTGAAATTTAGTGAGGGATCATCTTATAATGCTATTGTTGTACTAAGGAAAATAAGATGCATAAAAGATAAACATCACATGCAATCAAAATATGTGACATGATATGGCCATCATCATCTTGTGCCTTTGATCTCCATCTCCAAAGCGCCGTCATCATCTCCATGGCTTGACACCTTGATCTCCATCGTAGCGTCGTTATCGTCTCGCCAACTATTGCCTCTATGACTATCACTACCGCTTAGTGATAAAGTAAAGCAATTACATGGCGATTGCATTTCATACAATAAAGCGACAACCATAAGGCTCCTGCCAGTTGCCGATAACTTTTACAAAACATGATCATCTCATACAACAATTTATATCTCATCACGTCTTGACCATATCACATCACAACATGCCCTGCAAAAACAAGTTAGACGTCCTCTACTTTGTTGTTGCAAGCTTTACGTGGCTGCTGCGGGCTTCTAGCAAGAACCGTTCTTACCTACACATCAAAACCACAACGATTTTTCGTCAAGTGTGTTGTTTTAACCTTCAACAAGGACCGGTCGTAGTCATACTCGATTCAACTAAAGTTGGAGAAATAGACACCCGCCAGCCACCTGTGTACAAAGCATGTTGGTAGAACCAGTCTCATGAACGCGGTCATGTAATGTCGGTCCGGGCCACTTCATCCAACTATACCGCCAAATCAAAGTAGGACATTGGTGGTAAGCAGTATGACTATTATCGCCCACAACTCTGTGTTCTACTCGTGCACATCGTCTACGCATAGACCTGGCTCGGATGCCACTATTGGGGAACGTAGTAATTCGAAAAAATCCTACGATCACACAAGATCTATCTAGGAGAAGTATAGCAACGAGATGGGAGAGTGTGTCTATGTACCCTCGTATACCGAAAGCGGGAGAGTTATGTAACGCGGTTGATGTAGTCGAACGTCTTCACGATCCAACCAATCCAAGTACCGGATGTACGACACCTTCGTGTTCAGCACACGTTCCACACGATGATGTCCCTCGAGCTCTTGATCCAGTAGAGGGTCGAGGGAGAGAATCGTCAGAATGACGGCGTGGCGACGGTGTTGGTGATGTGATCCGCGTAGGGCTTCGCCTAAGCACTACGACAATATGATCGAGGTGGGAAACTATGGAGGGGGGCACCGCACACGGCTGAGGAACAATTGATGTGCCTTTGGGGTGCCCCCTGCCCCCGTATATAAAGGAGGAGGGGAGGAGGCGGCCGACCTAGGGGTGCGCCAAAGGGGGGAGTCCAACTATGACTCCCAATCCTAGTTGGACTCCCTTTCCTTTTTTGGAAAGGGGAAAGAGGGAAGGAAGAGGAAGAGGAGAAGGAAAGGGGGGGGCCCCTCACTAGTCCAATTCAGACTCCCTATTGGGAGGGGCGTGACTACCCCTTGTGGGCTGCCTCCCCTCTCCCATATGGCCCATGAAGGCCCAATATTCCCCCGGGGGGTTCCGGTAACCCCTCGGTACTCCGGAAAAATACCCAAATAACTCAGAACCATTCCGATGTCCGAATACAACCTTCCAATATATGAATCTTTACCTCTCGACCATTCTGAGACTCCTCGTCATGTCCGTGATCTCATCCGGGACTCTGAACAAACTTTTGTCACCAAAACACATAACTCATAATACAAATCGTCATCGAACGTTAAGCATGTGGACCCTATGGGTTCGAGAACTATGGAGACATGATCGAGACATATCTCCGGTCAATAACCAATAGCGGAATCTGGATGATCGTATTGGCTCCTACATATTCTACAAAGATCTTTATCGGTCAAACCAAATAACAACATACGTTATTCTCTTTGTCATCGGTATGTTACTTGCCCGAGAGTCGATCGTCGGCATCTTCATACCTAGTTCAATCTCGTTACCGGCAAGTCTCTTTACTCGTTCTGTAATGCATCATCCCTCAACTAACTCTTTAGTCACATTTCTTGCAAGGCTTATAGTGATGTGCATTACTGAGAGGGCCCAGAGATACCTCTCCGATACACAGAGTGAAAAATCCTAATCTTGATCTATGCCAACTCAACAAACACCTTCGGAGAGAGTTGTGTAATCTCATAGTCAGAGGAATATGTATAAGTCATGAAGAAAGCAATAGCAATAAAACTAAACGATCATTATGCTAAGATAACGGATGGGTCTTTCCATCACATCATTCTCCTAATGATGTGATCACGTTCATCAAATGACAACACATGTCTATGGTTAGGAAACTTAACCATCTTTGATTAACGAGCTAGTCTAGTAGAGGCTTACTAGTGACACAGTGTTTTGTCTATGTATCCACACACGTATCAAGTTTCCGGTTAATACAATTCTAGCATGAATAATAAACATTTATCATGATATAAGGAAATATAAAATAACAACTTTATTATTGGCTCTAGGGCATATTTCCTTCAGGTTCATCCTCAGATAGGCGATAAACCTGGATTAGATTCTTGTGCGGTTAGTCAGGTTGTGGTCTACACCCACGCCGGCTTTCGCTTGAAGTCTGCCAAGTACATTTCGAGTACAGGTGCTAAATGGTGGAAACATGTGTGAATAAGTACACCATTGCATGGTTAATGAACTATTTGCCGCATCCTTAGATATGGACTACTTGGAGACTTATATGGTTCATAGATAACTTGCCCACCAAACTTAGCCCAGACAAAACCATGCAGTCTGTCGGCGGTCGCAAAAATAATGATGCTGCTATTGGGAATCGATCTCCTGACCTCCTATGCAATGTACAAGTAGGTGTCCAATTGGCCAAGCTTACGATCATAGACAAAAGAAAGGTTGATCGATATTAGATAGTCCCACCTTGCTTTCTTAAGCAAAATCTCACCAATTTAAATACATCTATGAGTTGATATCAATAAGCCGTCCAGAAAATCAATAAGGAGTGTGTATGCTTCTCCACGGTTAGCTCTATGGAGAGAGAGGGTTTGAGAGAGCATCATGGGAGGAATCCATGGGAAGGAGCTTGAGTTGGTCGTGGCCGCGTCCATGGGAAGGAGCAGGGAGGAGTTCAGGCCAACGGAGCAGGCTGAAGTGGTGGTGGTGCCACGGCTGCAGTTCGTCGGAGCTGCAGAGGTAGCTGGAGACCGCTGGGGCCTGGGGTTGGGAGCCCCCTGCATGCGCGTGCAGGAGGCGGCCATGGCCTCAGTTCGCTGCATGAAGGAGAGCGCAGAAAACAAAGGGAGGCAGCTGTGGCCCGACGATGCAGCAGGAGGAGGGGTCGGATACAGCTATACAGGGCAAGCTCAGCAGCGCGCCATGGCTGCAGCTCGGGAGAACGTAGGGGAAGGAAGGTCGGTGTCCATTGCGGCGGCCCGGCGTCGCTTAGAGGCATCAAACGGTGGCAGCGATCGATCCGCTACGTCCGTTGCCGCATCCTAGGTAAAGTTTTTTGTGGGCTTCTGTGTCGGCTAAACAGGCCTTTGGCCTGACAGGAAAGAGATGGAAAGGCTCACGGAAAAGGGGGAAAGAAAGAGGGTAAAAATGTATGTACATGCGAAGACGTGCGGTGCTGATAGTTGTTGTTTTTTATTGATCAGGCCGACTCCTCTTATTAATATTTGTTTAGGTAACTCTAGCATATAGATCACGATGATTGTAGTGTATCTATAAACTCAGGTTTTTTCTAGTATGTTGTAATTTAACCAGATTTAATTTCTAATTATGGCAACAGTGCTCAGTTGTTTGCTTTAAACAGTTCTGAACCTGAGAAGCAGAGAAGCGGAAGTAGGTAGGGTGCATGTTCTAAACTTTTGCATTGAGATTCAGACAATACCGTGGTTGAGATTGCTAAGTGTGATATTGATGTACGATGTTTTCTGAAATATCTAAGAGGCTATGGAAAAAATGTAAGGTTGTCAAAGATGGGAATACATACACTCTTTGCCAAACTAGCGTCCCGAAGTACCTTTGATCCATAGTTTTTTTCATCAGAGACTTTTGTCCAGCATTAGCCATGACTAAAGTAGATTCATGTTGCTTCGGTGACAAGAGAGTTTAGGGTGGTCAAGGTGCCTAGGTTTAATTTGGAAAATAGAAAGTTGTAATCAGTTGATTTTTTTCTCTCCATAGCAATGCATGGGCATTCAACTACGTATCTCTTTATGTACACAAATACATGTATTGTGCATGTATATACTTTAACAAATGAATAATTATGATTTTGGTAAGACCAATCTTGATAGCATCACATATATGAGTGTTCTCCCATGACAATGCAGGGACCCATAAGCTAAACATGGAAGAATTTTTTCTCCTGTTGCAACGCACGGGCATTTTTGCTAGTATAAAATAACAACTTTATTATTGCCTCTAGGGCATATTTACTTCAGGTTCATCCTCAGATAGGCGATAAACCTGGATTAGAGTCTTGTGCGGTTAGTCAGGTTATGGTCTACACCCACACCGGCTTTCGCTTGAAGTCTGCCAAGTACATTTTGAGTACAGGTGCTAACTGGTGGAAACATGTGTGAAGAAGTACACCATTGCATGGTTAACGAACTATTCGAATTGCCGCGTCCTCAGATCTGGACTACTTGGGGACTTATATGGTTCATAGATAACTTGAAATAGATACTCTAAATGCGCCAGATAAGCGTGAGTACTATGGATGGCCTTCTCGTAGGGGATGGGCGAGAATCCATAGTGGTGTATTGTTGTGGTGACTAGTGGACTCGTGTGCGCTTTCTCACCTCAAAGAAATTACTGGTAGTCGTAGTACAGGATAGTCACTAAGTCAAAGTTGGCCTGCTGCAGTTAAATCCCACAACACCTTTATTGATACATGATGCATATGTAGATAGTTCCGATGTAAGTCTTGCTGACTACCTTTGTTCTCATGTTTGATTAATTTACATTTCTGCGGGGAGATTTCGATTTCACTAGTAGTTCCATGTGGACTTCAACGAGTAGCTTGTATCCCAGCTACGATCTTGTACCCTTGGAGGGTCTTGTAGATAGTCAGGCTTCTTAGCC
Organism: Triticum dicoccoides; assembly: GCF_002162155.2. Classification (NCBI taxonomy): domain Eukaryota; kingdom Viridiplantae; phylum Streptophyta; class Magnoliopsida; order Poales; family Poaceae; genus Triticum; species Triticum dicoccoides. Next base: position 193,083,611 of record NC_041388.1, read on the forward strand.
TTTTTATTGTAGTTGTTTGTACTTAGACAAGTTATGCTTCCTTTGCTTGTATGCTTGATAACCCACAAGTATAGGGGATCGCAACAGTTTTCGAGGGTAGAGTATTCAACCCAAATTTATAGATTCGACACAAGGGGAAACAAAAAATATTTGAAGGTATTAGCAACTGAGTTGTCAATTCAACCACACCTGGAGATTAATTATCAACAGCAAAGTGATCAGTAGCAGAGTAGTTTGATAGTTTTGATAGTAGTGACAGTAGCAACGGTAATAGTAACAGTGATATCAATATTTTGTAGCAAGTGTACCAGTGATGATAGCAGTAGTAACGCAGCAAAATCAATAAGGATAAATTCGTAGGCATTGGATCGGTGACTTGTTCCATGATATTCATCATGAGACAGTTATAACCTAGGGTGATACGGCACTAGCTCCAGTTCATCGATATAATGTAGGCATGTATTCCGTAAATAGTCATACGTGCTTTATTAAAAGAACTTGTATGACATCTTTTGTCCTACCCTCCCGTGGCAGCGGGGTCCATATTGGAAACTAAGGGATATTAAGGCCTCCTTTTAATAGAGAACAGGAACAAAGCATTAACACATAGTGAATACATGAACTCCTCAAACTACGGACATCACCGGGAGTGGGCCCGATTGTTGTCACTCCGGGGTTGCCGGATCATAACCGTAGTAGGTGAATATAACTTGCAAGATCGGATCTAGAACATGGATATAATGATGATAACATAAACGGTTCAGATCTGAAACATGGCACCCGGGTCCAAAGTGACAAGCATTAAGCATGGCAAAGTCATAGCAACATCAATCTAAGAACATAGTGGATACTAGGGATCAGGCCCTAACAAAACTAACTCGATCACATGATGAATCTCATCCTACTCCTCACCGACCAGCGAGCCTACGAAGGAATTACTCACTCCCGGTGGGGAGCATCATTGAATTGGCGATGGAGAAGGGTTGGTGATGACGAAGAACGAAGATCCCCCTCTCCGGAGCCCCAAATGGACTCCAGACCTGCCCTCCCAAGGAAGAACAGGGCTTGACGGCGGCTCCGTCTTGTGGATCGCAATAATTCTTTCTCCCTAATTTTTCTAGAATAATGTGAATTTATAGTATCAGGGGGGTCATCAGCGGGGCCACCAGGTGGGTACAACCCACCTGGGCATGCCAGGAGATGGGGGCGTGCCCCGATGGGTTGTACCCACCCAGGGGCCCCTCTCCGGTGGGTCTTGGCTCCAGAAATTCTTATTATTGGTATAAAAAATACTCAAAAAGTTTTGTTCCATTCCGAGAACATTTATTTCTGCACAAAAACAACACCACAGTAGTTCTGCTAAAAACAGCGTCAGTCCGGGGTTAGTTTCATTCAAATCATGCAAATTAGAGTCCAAAACATTTGCTTAAACATTTGCTTTTCCTCGAGCAATTCAGTTGATAAACTGAAACTGAGAAAGAAAAACTTTTACAAACTCTTTTTCTCTTGTTTGCATAAATAAGCTTATACAGCACCCAGATTTTCAGCCAACATTATAACTAACCATGTCAACAATAACTCTTAAAGATTATAATGATTCATATCAATGACATAATCAGCTAGCGAGCAATAATAAGATATCTCAAACAACAACACGTTGTCAAAACAACCATGATATAATAGGACAATAATGGTATCTCGCTAGCCCTTTCTGAGACCGCAAAACATAAATGCAGAGCACCTCCAAAGTTCAAGCAGCGACTAAACATTGTAATTCATGGTAGAAAAGATCTAGTCATGATGCACCCAACATTAGCTATACACAATGCATAAATCATGACCGTTGTTGTAACGCCCCAAGACCGGAGCTTTAGATGCCTTCCAGGGTTTCTGGGTTTCGTCGTGTGATTTGTTTGGTCTGTTGCATTTCATCTTTGCATCATGTGCATTGCATCATGTCATCATGCCATCATGTCATTTCTTTTCTTAACTCAACTAAATAAATGGCATGGATCTTTGATTCATTTAAACCGAGGGAATTCACGTGGTGATTTCTCTTTATAACATATCCTCCCAATATTAGGGGGCTATAATAAATATTCCATTCTTTTGGAATTAACCATTGACACACTTGCAAATAAATCCCAATGCCTTGGTTATCTCAATTCTTGGTCTCCGACTTGTCCTCATTTTCTTTTATCATTTTATCGAGGCTCTTCCTAGATGTTCAACATTTTTGGAAACTTCGGATCCATACTCCTTTCAAACGAGTTGAATTAAATTCAAATACAATTGAATTTATTCTTTCAATCTTGGTCTTTCCTAATTTTCTCGGTCCTAACATATTTTTGTGAGTCCGGGAAAACTATCCGCGCGTCCAACTTCGTCCCCTATCCTCTCTTTCTTTTCTTCCTTATCTCTGTTTTTTCTCTTTTGAGTGGGAGAGAGGGTGCCCAACAGGCCATTTAGGCCCAGCTGCACCTCAGGCCAGCCACAGCCCACATGGGCCTCCCTAGGCCCACCCCAGCGTTGGCCTCTAAGGCCCAGCCGCCCCACTAGCTCCATAACCCTAGCTACCCCGATTCCCTCCACTCGCTCCCCATCTCTCCCTCTCGTTCCTGTACGCCGCCGCACAACGCACGCATCGAGCCAGGAAGACTTGCTCGATCCCCCTCCTCTTTCTTCGATCTCCCAGCGCCGCCAACCTCCCCTTCCAGATCTCCTTCCTCCTCTCGTTCGACCCCACACGCAGGACCCCGCGTCGGCCTCTCCTTCCCCTGCGACCTGCACTGCGCCTCTGCTGTCGATGCCTTGCCCGGATCCTTGTTGCCTCCCCGCCATGGCGCCCGCGCCGGCGACCTCGCAGGTCGCTGCCTCACACCATGTTCATCTTCCCAGAGTTCATCTTCCCAGAGTCCCAGCGCCCAATCCCCTCCAAGCCGCCGGCGACGACCGAGCCTCCCCCGGCGTGCCCCTGCACCGGTCCCTGTCGCGCCCCTGCATCGAGCAGCCAGAGCCGTGTCGCCGGATCCTATTCGTTGCTGCTTCGTCCGCCGTCCCCAGCCTCCAGCCTTCACGCATCGTCTCTGCATCTGGGTGGCTGTAGTGCCTTCTTCCCCTCCGCTGCTTGTGCTCCTTCCTCGCGCGCGAATGGGCAGATGCCCCCTCCTCCTGTCTGCACCATGCCATGGCCCTCCTGAGGCCAACACCGCACAATGTCTGGGTTGGCCTTCTCCTTGTCTATGCACCACATCGTTGCTCGTTGCATGCCAAGACCGCCTCCATGGTACTCGTCAAGTACACCATCGGCAAGACCATATGGATGCTCGTACTAGAACAGACCGAAACGCTTCCTCTACGACTCGTGCACGACTACGGGGATTCAAGTACCTTCGGATGCGCCAAGTTCGTCTACACAAAACGCCAAGTACCACTCATGTCGGCAAGACCCGCAAGTCGGACCCCGAACGATCGACGTCTCGTGGACCGTGTACAACTATCGTCGCCCTTGAAGATGTTCGAGTCATCAAGTACCTCTCCGAACGAACGCGAACGACTACCATCGCAAGAACGGGACCGGAAAGTCCAAAGACCCCAAGTACCACGATACCGATGACATGAACATCTACGGAAAATTGTGCAACTAAGAACGTGAACGACTACCACCGCCAAGATCACGAGTACCTCTACCGTCGTCATGTACCCCTACTTCCACTACCTAACGTCCCGAGAACGTCTACTTCCCCTACACTGCTTTGAACTTGAACCCCTCCGATAACGCACGCTTCGAAGGTATAACCCCGAGACGACCGTCCGAGAATGTTTTCATGTGTTGTATGAGATGCACCCGTCGTCTGCACCGTGTCCGAGTTGTCACTTGCTCGGTCCTCCTCTTTTGCTGTCATCGACCCATGGGAACCCGGAATCCGGGATCACCCCACCATCTTTTGCACGCATCCGCACACTTCTCCTTTGCATCGGTATCTCAATCGAGTTACCGGAACCGGAACGTTGCAGTGGCACCGTTTTCGTTATCGTTGCCGTGGCACCCCTTTTCTTTCCACCACGGTGTCAAATGCTCCTTAATATGCTCTTATCAACATTCTCATAAATATGGCTTAAAACTTGAACATGTCATCCGCATCATGTTAACAACATTAAGATGGTTTAAATTGTGGTTGCTTTAATTTGCTAAATGCATATGGGGATTCACCGGATTCGTTATTTGTTATATCCGGCCCCATTTAAATTGTTTAGATCATGTAGTTTTGTTATGCCTCACCTCTTGCCATGTTAACCAACATTTAATATTGGTGGATACATAACCGAGAGAGAATTAAATAATGGATGTGGTGTTCCGTCAATATGCAACCCGTTGCATATTGAGCTCCACTTAATTTGTAGTTTTAAATCGGGCATGCATCATACTTGGTTGTGCATCATGCCATGCTTATGTGTTGGTTGTTCACCTTGTTGTTTGCGTCTTTTCCGGTGTTGCTTCTTCGGGTTAGTTCCGTTAACGTCGCGTTTGTGAGGATCCGTTCGACTACGTTCATTTGTCTTCTTCATGGAATCGTTCTTCTTCCTTGTGGGATCTCAGGCAAGATAACCATACCCTCGAAATCACTTCTATCTTTGCTTGCTAGTTGCTCGCTCTTTTGCTATGCCTATGCTGCGATACCTACCACTTGCTTATCATGCCTCATATATTGTTGAACCAAGCCTCTAACCCTCCTTGTCCTAGCAAACCGTTGATTGGCTATGTTACCGCTTTGCTCAGCCCCTCTTATAGCGTTGTTAGTTGCAGGTGAAGATTGAAGTTTGTTCCTTGTTGGAACATGGAGATGTTGTTCCTTGTTGGAACATGTTTACTTGTTGGGATATCACAATATCTCTTATTTAATTAATGCATCTATATACTTGGTAAAGGGTGGAAGGCTCGGCCTTATGCCTGGTGTTTTGTTCCACTCTTGCCGCCCTAGTTTCCGTCATATCAGTGTTATGTTCCTGGATTTTGCATTCCTTACGCGGTTGGGTATAATGGGAACCCCTTGACAGTTCGCCTTGAATAAAACTCCTCTAGCAAGGCCCAACATTGGTTTTACCATTCGCCACCTAGCCTTTTCTTTCCCTTGAGTCGGCCGGCTCAAGGTCATCTTTATTTAAACCCCCGGGCCAGTGCTTCTCTATGTGTTGGTCCAACCCAGAGCACCATGCGGGGCCGTCCCTTGGCAACTTGGGTTACGTTGGCTCCCGTATGCTTAGCTTATCCGGTGTGCCTTGAGAACGTGATATGTGCAGCTCCTATCGGGATTTGTCAGCACATTCGGGTGGCTTTGCTAGTCTTGTTTTATCATTGTCGAAATGTCTTGTAACCGGGATTCCGAGTCTGATCGGGTCTTCCCGCTAGAAGGAATATCCTTCGTTGACCATGAGACCTTGTGATGGGCTAAGTTGGGACACCCCTGCAGGGTTATGAACTTTCGAAAGTCGTGCCCGCGGTTATGGGCAGATGGGAATTTGTTAATGTCCGGTTGTAGAAACCCTGAAGTTGACCTTAATTAAGATACATCAACCGCGTGTGTAACCATGATGGTCTCTTCTCGGTGGAGTCCGGGAAGTGAACGCGGTGTTGGAGTAATGCTTGACGTAGGTTGTTCTAGGATCACTTCTTGATCATAGTTTTATCGACCGTGCCTTGCCTTCTCTTCTTGCTCTCATTTGCGTATGTTAGCCACCAAACATGCTAGTCGCTTGCTGCAGCTCCACCTCATACCTTTTACCTTACCCATAAGCTTAAATAGTCTTGATCGCGAGGGTGTGAGATTGCTGAGTCCCCGTGACTCATAGATACTTCCAAAACCAGTTTGCAGGTGCCGATGTTACCGAGCAGGTGATGCAACTAAGCTCAAGGACGAGCTCGATGAAGATCTTGTCCTTTGTGTTGTTCCGTTTCCAGTTGATCAGTAGTGGAGCCCAGTCGGAACGATCGGGGATCTGTGTAGCATTTGGGGTAGTCTTCTTTTATTTTGGTTCCGTAGTCGGACCTTGATTGTATCTGGTTGATGTAATGCTTTAGTCATGTAATTGTGTGAAGTGGCGATTGTAAGCCAACTATGTATCTCTTTCCCTTATGTATTACATGGGTTGTGTGAAGATTACCTCACTTGCGACATTGCTTTCAATGCGGTTATGCCTCTAAGTCGTGCTTCGACATGTGGGAGATATAGCCGCATCGAGGGCGTTATAAGTTGGTAATCAGAGCCTTCCCCGACCTTAGGAGCCCCATTGCTTGATCGAATTAGCGGACATTGTTGAGTCTAGAAAAATGTTTTGAGTCATTTAGGAATTATATATCGGAGAGTTTAGAAATTCTTTTTACTCCCCGGTCCCTTCATCGCTCTGGTAAGGCATCCTGACATAGAGTTTTGACTCTTCTCTTCTCAAATTTCAATAAAAAAATTAGGATCATGCGGGTATCTTGGAATCGTTCCGATGGTTTTGTGACGAGAACATTGTTCTTGGTGCCTCCTGTCATTTAGGGGTTATGGCAGTGTCCCGGGGAGTTGAGCTCCAAGGTGTTGTCGTCACGATTTTATTGTTGCAGTTCTGGAATACCTGAGATTAGTTTCGCCGACATCGAAAACCTCTTTTATGCAGTTGTTGGTGAGATAACCTCGACGCCACCCAGTACTGGGGCGGGAGTTCGGGGGTATTGCCATAACTCGTATAACAGATGCTTTTCGAAGGTTGAGGTAGATGATTTCCAAAGGTTTCTTGGTTATGTGTTGAAGGATGGATACAGCTAGATGTAGGATTTGCTAGTTTGGGTGAGATATTATGCTTCCCCTGTATCCCCAACACCTGATTGCATAACCGGAAAATTTCAGGAGTTTATAAGTGGGAATTCAAGTAGCTCTTAGGATATCTTTCCGATAGATGTATGATATGAAATTGTGGTTCGACGTCTAGTGGTCCGCCTATCCACGGTTGGTTTTACAGTGGTCTCGTTATGTCTTAAAGAGTCCTTGGCTATGCCGACTCGGGGACGCTTCGTATGTCATGTGCACTGCCTTGTACATGATGGTGCTGTACGATCGAGCCCGTGTAGGCCCCACCACGAAAACTTCGGACGAAATCTCTATCATATGTTTGTTCCGGCTTATTCCGCAAGCCAATCCTTTGTTTTGTTTTGAGTTGTGGTATTCGAGTTGCTTCGGAGTCAAATGTTGATTCCATACCTTCCCCAAATGGTGTTCTCATGTTCCCATGTGAATACCAATCCTTCATGATAATCGAGATTGTCATGTCAATCCTTTTCTACCGGTGTGTTTTCTCTTCAAGTGGATCCGATCATTCCAATATCAGCAAGATCAATTATCAGTTCTTCACAATGGTGTTTGTTCCATTCGTCCCAAGCTGCCTTTGCTTTTCCCGCCCTCCCACCCTTTTTCTTCAAGGAATCCGATGTAGTAATCAAGTATCCTTTTATTCTTGTGAAGTCTCTCCATTCTTTCCGTCAATGTTCTTATCCGTTGATTCTCATGAAGATCCTAATGGAGCTTCAAGTTCATCATTCTCCATTCTTTTCTTCTCCGGTGGATTCAATTCAAGATTTTGGTGTTTCTTTATCCTTTCCTCGTTTCTAATGCCTTCTCATGCCGGTGCACCTTATATTCAGTCTTTTCTCGCTATTCAATTATTCCGGAGTGCTCAAGATATCTCGGAGATTCATGTTTCCACTCTGCTTTCATTCCAGCTTTTGCGAGGATGTTACCTCATTCAAGTCTTTTAATTCAACCGGTGCAATCTCTCTCTTTAAATCATTCAATGGTGTTCTCTTTTGAGTGGGCCCTAACCCACTGGTCTTTTCCCAGGATCTTACCTGACTCTTCTTATTTCTCGGAGCTATCCTCAAATTTCTTTTCGAAGTTTGACGTAAGAATGATTTATCATCAGACAAACGCCTTTCTCCAAGATCGGTTGAATTCTTTTCATCCTTTGATTCAACCTTTCCATTCTTCATTCCGGTGTGCCTCAATAATTCTTGGTGGTGTTTCTCATCGTCATTCTCAACATTTGATGACCGAAGAAGAGTTTTACCTCCATATCTTATCCATTCTCTTCAAGATTCATGATTCTAGCTTGTTGCCTTCCTCTCATAATTGTTTTCGATTGTGAGAATTCTTTTCACCCATCCGAAGCATTTCTTGAGTTGTTTTCCATTTCTTTCCTCCGAAGGCCATCTTTTCAAATATTATTCATTTCAGCTGGCAGCTCACATTCTCCAAATCTTTTCGGTGCATCAATCAAATATCCTCTAATTAGTTCTTGATCTCTTCGTTCTCATGTACCTAAATCCCCTCAAGCTTCTTCGTTCATTTTCTAATTCTTTCCGGTGTTTCTTTATATTTTTTTCATTGTTCATTTTCAATTCTTACGGTGGTTCATTCAAGATTCTCTTCTTTCGTTTATCATATCAATTTAATTGTTATTTCTTTCCTATCGGTGGTTCGTTGAAGACATTCCCAAGTTTATGTTATATCTCTCTTAATTTTTCTCTACGAGAATAAGTAATATGCCAAATCCGTTGATTGGCATCAATTTAATTGGTGAAGGATACGCATAACGTAATTCTTATTCTTGTTCCATCCAAGTGATCAATTCCTTTTTCCGGAGTGGTTCATCATATCACATTCTCAGTTCGAGATGCTTTATCTTTTCTTTTCTCGGAGTTCCAAGCTCTCTCAATTATATCGTCATGAAGATCCATCTAATCATTACAAGGTTTCACCTTGTGTTTTCAACTTCTCTTTCTTTTCGTTATCCTTTTGTTTACCGGAGTTCTTCATGGAGGCTCTACATGTTGGTTCATCAAGGATTTAATTCCTTTTCAAAGTGTTCATTGAGATTTTTTTCTAAAGGAGCTCAAGTATTCTTCTTCATGCAATCCGGAGTGCGATTCCTTCTACCATATCATTAGAGGTGGTATTATCTCATTCTTGATAATTTGAGTTCATGTTTCATGATTCACATGTTGTTAAGAATGAGATATTCTCAATCCATCAATCTCTTCGTTGCAGTTATCTTGGGTTATATTTCACCTAAAGCTTTCCCTAAGGATTGTTGCTATCTATGGTGCTTATAAAGGACCCAAGTTCTTCTTTATCCTCCCGGTGAAATACTTTCTCGTCTCCTTGTTGATATCAATCCAATTCTTTTCCCGTGAGTGGCAGGTTGTCACCTCATAATTTGAAATGTATTCCATAATACCATATCAAGCTTATCCTTTTTGTTGTTGGTTTTCCAACAATTCCGTTCAATCCTTCTTTTAAGTATGCTTTTCAAATTCTTTTGTGGCAGAAGTTGTCATTTTCTTCTTAATTCCTTCCTTTTCATTTATCTATCGTCTATTTCTTTCTTCCGGAGGCATTGGGATGTTGCTCTCCTCGACCCATCATCTTGTGTTGTCAAGATCATGTTCTTTCCTTTGCTAATTCATTCAACCGGAGTGTTGTGTCATCCCTTCAATTTCTTTTCATCTTATCAAGCTTTCTTCTCTTTTCTACCGGAGTGCTCTCCAAATTATATCATTATTATGCCTTCTCTATCTTGTTTTAACCGGAGTGTTGTGTCATCTGCTCAAGTTCTTTTCGCCTTATAAAATCTTGCATCTTGTTTCATCGGAGTGCTTGCATCTACTTCTTGTCCATTGTAACCTTTTCTTATGTCTTTCAACCCACAAGGTTCCCGTAATGTTCCTCCTTTCTAACGAAGTGTTTTCAACCTCGTTCATCTTTGTTGTATTCTTTCTTTCAATTTGTTCAACCTTTCAAGGGTCTTTGGTTTAACTCGTTTGTCAAAGAAGCAACCTTAGTTTTACCTCTTCTCCTTCTCTTCCGTTTCCCCCCGGTGCCATTCTAGATCTCGGGACGAGATCCTCTCGTAGTGGTGGAGTGTTGTAACACCCCAAGACCGGAGCTTCAGATGCCTTCCAGGGTTTCTGGGTTTCGTCGTGTGATTTGATTGGTCCATTGCATTTCATCTTTGCATCATGTGCATTGCATCATGTCATCATGCCATCATGTCATTTATTTTCTTAACTCAACTAAATAAATGGCATGGATCTTTGATTCATTTAAACCGGGGGAATTCACGTGGTGATTTCTCTTTATAACATATCCTCCCAATATTAGGGGGCTATAATAAATATTCCATTCTTTTGGAATTAACTATTGACACACTTGCAAATAAATCCCAATGCCTTGGTTATCTCAATTCTTGGTCTCCGACTTGTCCTCATTTTCTTCTATCGTTTTATCGAGGCTCTTCCTAGATGTTCAACATTTTTGGAAACTTCGGATCCATACTCCTTTCAAACGAGTTGAATTAAATTCAAATACATTTGAATTTATTCTTTCAATCTTGGTCTTTCCTAATTTTCTCTGTCCTAACATATTTTTGTGAGTCCGGGAAAACTATCCGCGCGTCCAACTTCGTCCCCTATCCTCTCTTTCTTTTCTTCATTATCTCTGTTTTTTTCTCTTTTGAGTGGGAGAGAGGGTGCCCAACAGGCCATTTAGGCCCAGCTGCACCTCAGGCCAGCCGCAGCCCACTTGGGCCTCCCTAGGCCCACCCCAGCGCTGGCCTCTAAGGCCCAGCCGCCCCACCAGCTCCATAACCCTAGCTACCCCGATCCCCTCCACTCGATCCCCATCTCTCCCTCTCGTTCCTGTACGCCGCCGCACAACGCACGCATCGAGCCAGGAAGACTTGCTCGATCCCCCTCCTCTTTCTTCGATCTCCCAGCGCCGCCAACCTCCTCTTCCCGATCTCCTTCCTCCTCTCATTCGACCCCACACGCAGGACCCCGCGTCAGCCTCTCCTTCCCCTGCGACCTGCACTGCGCCTCTGTTGTTGATGCCTTGCCCGGATCCTCGTTGCCTCCCCGCCATGGCGCCCGCGCCGGCGACCTCGCAGGTCGCTGCCTCACTCCATGTTCATCATCCCAGAGTCCCAGCGCCCAATCCCCTCCAAGCCGCCGGCGACGACCGAGCCTCCCCCGGTGCGCCCCTGCACCGGTCCTTGCCGCGCCCCTGCATCGAGCAGCCAGAGCCGCGTCGCCAGATCCTGTTCGCTGCTGCTTCGTCCGCCATCCCCGGCCTCCAGCCTTCACGCATCGTCTCTGCATCTGGGTGGCTGTAGTGCCTTCTTCCCCTCCGCTGCTTGTGCTCCTTCCTCGCGCGCGAATGGGCAGATGCCCCCTCCTCCTGTCTGCACCACGCCATGGCCCTCCTGAGGCCAACACCGCACAACTTCTAGGTTGGCCTTCTCCTTGTCTATGCACCACATCGTTGCTCGTTGCATGCCAAGACCGCCTCCATGGTACTCGTCAAGTACACCATCGGCAAGACCATATGGATGCTCGTACTAGAACAGACCGAAACGCTTCCTCTACGACCCGTGCACTACTACGGGGATTCACCAAGTATCTTCGGATGCGCCAAGTTCGTCTACACAAAACGCCAAGTACCACTCATGTCGGCAAGACCCGCAAGTCGGACCCCGAACCATCAATGTCTCGTGGACCGTGTACAACTACCGTTGCCCTTGAAGACGTTGGAGTCATCAAGTACCTCTCTGAACGAACGCGAATGACTACCATCACAATAACGGGACCGAAAAGTCCAAAGACCCCAAGTACCACGATACCGATGACATGAACATCTACGGAAAATTGTGCAACTAAGAACGTGAACGACTACCACCGCCAAGATCACGAGTACCTCTACCGTCGTCATGTACCCCTACTTCCATTACCTAACGTCCCGAGAACGTCTACTTCCCCTACACTGCTTTGAACTTGAAACCCTCCGATAACGCACGCTTCGAAGGTATAACCCCGAGACGACCGTCCGAGAACGTTTTCATGTGTTGTATGAGATGCACCCGTCGTCTGCACCGTGTCCGAGTTGTCACTTGCTCGGTCCTCCTCTTTTGCTGTCATCGACCCATGGGAACCCGGAATCCGGGATCACCCCACCATCTTTTGCACGCATCCGCACACTTCTCCTTTGCATCGGTATCTCAATCGAGTTACCGGAACCGGAACGTTGCAGTGGCACCGTTTTCGTTATCATTGCCGTGGCACCCCTTTTCTTTCCACCACGGTGTCAAATGCTCCTTAATATGCTCTTATCAACATTCTCATAAATATGGCTTAAAACTTGAACATGTCATCCGCATCATGTTAACAACATTAAGATGGTTTAAATTGTGGTTGCTTTAATTTGCTAAATGCATATGGGGATTCACCGGATTCGTTATTTGTTATATCCGGCCCCATTTAAATTGTTTAGATAGTGTAGTTTTGTTATGCCTCACCTCTTGCCATGTTAACCAACATTTAATATTGGTGGATACATAACCGAGAGAGAATTAAATAATGGATGTGGTGTTCCGTCAATATGCAACCCGTTGCATATTGAGCTCCACTTAATTTGTAGTTTTGGTTGTTGCACTTTGCCATGTCATGCATATTTAAACCGGACATGCATCATACTTGGTTGTGCATCATGCCATGCTTATGTGTTGGTTGTTTACCTTGTTGTTTGCGTCTTTTCCGGTGTTGCTTCTTCGGGTTAGTTCAGTTAACATCGCGTTTGTGAGGATCCATTCGACTACGTTCATTTGTCTTCTTCATGGACTTGTTCTTCTTCCTTGCGGGATCTCAGGCAAGATAACCATACCCTCGAAATCACTTCTATCTTTGCCTGCTAGTTGCTCGCTCTTTTGCTATGCCTATGTTGCAATACCTACCACTTGCTTATCATGCCTCCTATATTGTTGAACCAAGCCTCTAACCCTCCTTGTCCTAGCAAACCATTGATTGGCTATGTTACCGCTTTGCTCAGCCCCTCTTATAGCGTTGTTAGTTGCAGGTGAATATTGAAGTTTGTTCCTTGTTGGAACATGGAGATGTTGTTCCTTGTTGGAACATGTTTACTTGTTGGGATATCACAATATCTCTTATTTAATTAATGCATCTATATACTTGGTAAAGGATGGAAGGCTCGGCCTTATGCCTGGTGTTTTGTTCCACTCTTGCCGCCCTAGTTTCCGTCATATCGGTGTTATGTTCCCGGATTTTGCGCTCCTTACGCGGTTGGGTATAATGGGAACCCCTTGATAGTTCGCCTTGAATAAAACTGCTCCAACAAGGCCCAACATTGGTTTTACCATTCGCCACCTAGCCTTTTCTTTCCCTTGAGTCGGCCGGCTCAAGGGTCATCTTTATTTAAACCCCCGGGCCAGTGCTTCTCTAAGTGTTGGTCCAACCCAGAGCACCGTGCGGGGCTGTCCCTTGGTAACTTGGGTTACGTTGGCTCCCGTACGCTTAGCTTATCCGGTGTGCCCTGAGAACGAGATATGTGCAGCTCCTATCGGGATTTGTCGGCACATTCGGGTGGCTTTGCTGGTCTTGTTTTATCATTGTCGAAATGTCTTGTAACCGGGATTCCGAGTCTGATCGGGTCTTCCTGCTAGAAGGAATATCCTTCGTTGACCGTGAGAGCTTGTGATGGGCTAAGTTGGGACACCCCTGCAGGGTTATGAACTTTCAAAAGCCGTGCCCGCGGTTATGGGCAGATGGGAATTTGTTAATGTCCGTTTGTAGAAAACCTGAAGTTGACCTTAATTAAAATACATCAACCGCGTGTGTAACCATGATGGTCTCTTCTCGGCGGAGTCCGGGAAGTGAATACGGTGTTGGAGTAATGCTTGACATAGGTTGTTCTAGGATCACTTCTTGATCATAGTTTTATCGACCGTGCCTTACCTTCTCTTCTCGCTCTCATTTGCTTATGTTAGCCACTAAACATGCCAGTCGCTTGCTGCAGCTCCACCTCATACCTTTTACCTTACCCATAAGCTTAAATAGTCTTGATCGCGAGGGTGTGAGATTGCTGAGTCCCCGTGACTCACAGATACTTCCAAAACCAGTTTGCAGGTGCCGATGTTACCGAGCAGGTGATGCAACTAAGCTCAAGGACGAGCTCGATGAAGATCTTGTCCTTTGTGTTGTTCCGTTTCCAGTTGATCAGTAGTGGAGCCCAGTCGGGACGATCGGGGATCTGTGAAGCATTTGGGTAGTCTTCTTTTATTTTGGTTCCGTAGTCGGACCTTGATTGTATCTGGTTGATGTAATGCTTTAGTCATGTAATTGTGTGAAGTGGCGATTGTAAGCCAACTATGTATCTCTTTCCCTTATGTATTACATGGGTTGTGTGAAGATTACCTCACTTGCGACATTGCTTTCAATGTGGTTATGCCTCTAAGTCGTGCTTCGACACGTGGGAGATATAGCCGCATCGAGGGCGTTATAGTTGTGCTCTACTTAGTTTCTGGCGCTTGTTTATAGAGGGTGATGAGACAGCATAAAAGTAAATAGAAAGTCCCTTCGTAGAGGGAAGCAGTGATTTGCAGAGGTGCCAGAGCTCAGTTTTTAAAACAAAGATAGATGATATTTTGAGACATGCACCCTTCTTATTCACTTCATGACCTTCAGTTATCAACATCTTCCATGCCGCTCTTGCACGTTTTTTGTCCCTTAATTTAAAGTTAGTAGGAGACTCTCCTACTGTCAATGAAATTTCAAAAAAAACATCTTCCATGCTAAGCACGCTAGTGGCAGACCCCAAGCGGAAAGTAAAGGTTTTGACTCCATTGGGAGTTTTTGTTTGATTATGTAAGAGATGACCTATTTTTGTATTTTGTAGTTTGGGACTGGGCATCCCTATTACTGCCCATTTCCTCGTGTGATGGCGAGTGAATAAACACTCGACCTAAGGATAACATGCTTAGCATGGAAGATATCGACCACCTCCTGTCATTTGATGAACGATCTAGTCACACAAAACAGATAAATTTTTAGAAGTTTTTAGAGGTGGCACATGCAAATTTACTTAGGACGGCAGGGTAATACTGTATATAGGTAGGTATGGTGGACTCATCTGGAATAACTTTGGGTTCAAGGTTTTTGATGTACAAGAAGAATTCCCACTTAGTATAGGCGAAGGCTAGCAATTTAAGACTGGGAAGCGGCCAGCTAGAGAGCAACAACGATCATAACCAGGCATTATGCATAAGTAACATTGGACACTAGCATGAGTAGGATACGAACACCATGAACATAAACATTATAGAGGCTATGTTGGTTTTGATTCAGCTACATGCATGAACATGTACCAAGTCAACCCACTTGAACATTCAGAGGAGGATACCATATCATCATACTACATCACAATCATTTTAACGCTATGTTGATATCCAAGACAAATCATTATCCACTCCCAGCTACTTATGCATGGCATGAGAAACTATAATCTCTAATTGTCATTGCAAACATGTTTAATCATAACGGGCTGAATCATGGGCACTAGGTTAAACATATTTACACAGACAAGACAAGTCGAGTTCATACCAGTTTCTCTTTGCCACGGCCAGCTCATCGAATATCGTCATTATTGCCTTTCACTTGCACGACCAAATGATATGAAAATAATAATAGTGCAGGAGTGCCATGGACTAAGCTAGAATCTGCAAAACATTTCATTCAACAGGAGAAGACAAGGTAAAATGGGCTCTTATTAGTTCAACAATTATTCATGAGAGCCACTCAACATTTTCATCATGGTCTACTCCTCGGTATAACTCAAATAAAATAAAATAAATTCAAAGAAACACATTGAAATATATTTGGAGTTTTTGGTTTTCTTCAACAAGCAAATAATAAGCAAAAACGAGAAAAAAAAAACTATTTACACGGGAAAGCTCCCAACAAGCAAAAGAAGAACAAGGAAATCTTTTTGGATTTTCTTTTTAGTAATACTACTAAGCATGCATAGAAAGTAAATTAACTACAACTAATTTTTTGGTTTTTCTAAAGTTTTTCAAACACACAAGAAGAAAGCAAGAATATAAATCTAAGCATGGATGATACAATGAAAAAGTGTGAACACCGACAAATGGAATGATATGTGAACATGAATATAATGTTAGTGAGGAACACGTACTCCCCCAAGCTTAGGCTTTTGGCCTAAGTTGGTAGTGAATCAGTAGCCTGGAGGGTAGTATGGATCCTGAGGACCAGGCATCCACTCATCCCACTGCTGAGGAGGGGGCATCCACTGATCCCACAATGGAGGTGCTTGTGCAGCCTCTGCAGCAGCGTGGGCATTCCAGTAGGCGAGGATGTCTGCAGGCATAATCCGGTATCCGCCCCTGGCAATAGAATCAAACATACCAGGTGCAAGCAAGGGGATAACATCACGAGTGTCAACTTATAAAACAAGTAATAAGGAATGGCAATGTCAGGACGATCATGTGCAAGAAAGTGATGGTGATCCATGGCTGCACGATCTAGGTAAACTGTGGTAAGAGGGAAACCATGAGGGCATATCTTAACATCGAAGTGAGCCGCAAAATGAGTAGCATAAATCCCACCATGTATTTTACCTTGAGATTTATTAAGGTGCAGGCGACAAGCCACGATAGCCCCCAAGCTATACGTGTTGTCGCCCTCAATGGCACGACGTAAAGCAGTAAGGTCTGGTGAACTAAGTGCACCCACCTTCTCCCTAGAAAGCAAGCATTTGGTAATGAAATATGAAAGTAACGGACAGCAGGAAAATGTAAACCACCGACAGTGATGGCTAACACTCTCCTCTCATCACCCACTGTCAAAGTGCGACAAAAATCCTCAAACTCAGCCGGCCTAGGCTCGGCCAAGCTCCCGTCAGAAGGGATCAAGCATATGTCATGAAACTCAGTAAGTGGTATCTGATGATTTTCAGCATATAAATCAAAGCTCACTTCAGGAGGATTATTTCTAGGCAAGAAAGTATAGCTTTGAACAAACATATTTGTGAGGATTTGGTGCTGGTCACACTCATCTGCGATGAAGTCGGTGAGACCGGCATTGGCAATGAATTGCATGAACTCCTCATGAATTCCAGCTTCTTGCAGGAACGGGATGTGAGGCCATTCGCACGGCCGTACCTCTGCCAACCACCGAGGGTGGAGATCATTGTCAGAAGACTCCCCAATAACACCCTTGGAGTTCTTCCTTGAGCCATTTTCCTAAAGATATTCATGTCCGCGTACAATTTTTCCTATGAACAAAAATCTGAATTTTTAGTTCACAAAATTTTTCCAACAAAGCTTCACAAAACTAATAGCAACTACTCATAGGGATACATAGAGGCCATAGCAAGCATTCAAACTACCTATAACATTAAGAATTCAATATGCAAGCACATCTACAGCAGCACCAAGAGTAGCTAATTATTCAAAGTATAAACCAAAAAACAAAAACTAATTGGACAAATGGTGGAGTCACATACCAAGCAACAATCTCCCAAAACAGTTTCAGAAATGGAGCTTCAAGCAAAGAGATCGAAATTGGCAGCAAAGTGAGCAAGAACATGGGAGAGAGAGCAAGAGTGATTTTTTCTGGAGGTACGTGACTATGTGGGCTAAAGAGATAAGTGAGGGGGGCCCACGTGGGGACCACAACCCCCAGGGAGCGCCAGGGGGTGCTGGCGTGCCCAGGTGGGTTGTGCCCACCTGGTGCACCCCCTCTAGTTATTTTTGCACCAAAAATTCTTAAATATTCAGGAAAAAATCATATAAAATTTTCAGGGCATTCTAAGAACTTTCATTTTTGGGTCATTTTTTATTGCATGGGAAATTCAGAAAACAGACAAAACATGGCATTTTATTTTATTTAACTTATAAAAACAGAGAATAAAAAGTAGGGACAGAAAGTAGTGCTTACTAAATTCATCAACTTCATACCGTTCAAAAATGATTCATTAATAAGGTTGACCAAGTCTTATTAACAACCACTTTTGATTAGTATGAAACCGAAGAACTTTCGTAAATCACTAAGTTACCTCAATGGGGATATGCATTTCCGCAACAATAAGCATTTCATATTTCTTTTTGACAGTAGGTAGAGGTATTTGAAAACTTCCAATAGTGATTGTCAAAGATTTTTCAATAACATTAATACCATTCACTAGGAATTGTTTCTTCGGAAAAGTGCACCGTATGCTCATTACCATTGATATGAAAAGTGATCTTGCTTTTATTGCAATCAATAACAACCCCTGCAGTATTCAAGAATGGTCTACCAAGGATAATCGTCATGTTGTCATCCTCGGGCATCTCAAGTATAACAAAGTCAGTCAAAATAGTAACATTAGCAACAACAACGGGCACATCCTCACAAATACCGATAGATATGGCAGTTGATTTGTCAGCCATTTGCAAAGATATTTCAGTAGGTGTGAGTTTATTCAAGTCAAGTCTTTTATATAAAGAGAAAGGCATAACACTAACACCAGCTCCTAAATCACACAAAGCAGTTTTCACATAATTCCTTTTGATGGAGCAAGGTATAGTTGGTATACCCGGATCTCCATGTTTTTAGGTACTCCATCTTTAAAAGTATAATTAGCAAGCATAGTGGACATTTCATCTTGATATTTTTCTTTTATTTGTGATGATGTCTTTCATATACTTTGCATAAGGAGGCATTTTAAGGATATCAGCCAAACGAGTACGCAAAAGGACTGGCCTCAACATTTCAGCAAAGCGCTCAAATTCTTCATCATCATTCTTTTTAGTTGACTTGGGTGCAAAAGGCATAGGTTTTTGAACCCACGGTTCTCTTTCTTTACCGTGTTTTCTAGACATAATCTCTTTTGTCGTATATTTTGTTCTTAGGTTGTGGGTTATCTCTTTTGTCATATCTTTACCGTGGTGCGGTGCCTTGCAGCATGCATATCGGCATATAGCCAGGCTCTTGCATGAGACAAAATTGCTATTTGAGCCCACTATTGTACTACTAGTACTTGCTAGTATAGCCCTGTAAACTGGAAAGGAGTATTTGCCTTTCTAGAGATTTCAACAAGTGACTAGACTACACCGCGTGTAGTACTCCCTCCCTTCTGGTTTAGAGCAAGTACAATAGAGCTGAGTCAGCAGGCTATAAGGATTAAACTAGTATATTTCTGCTTAGTTGGAGGAAAGAGAAGAGGAGAGAGAATGTAAGTGGGCTCTTCGTGAAGAGCTAGCTCTAGCACGTGCTCCTAGGCACTTTGTGAGAATGAAAGGTGGGCCACATAATAAAAAAAGTAGTACACTCTTTTGATCTACTATTGTACATGTTGGCTATAAGATGGGTTGTAGATGACATGGCACTGGCTTATAGCCAGCATCTGGCTATACTATTAACCATGCTCTTATAGGGCTCAAATCTCAAATCTCATCAACCAAGGCATTTTGTGATTGGAGGAATGTATCTCGTACGTTACAAAACTACCCTAATTAAACTCATGCATTAATTACGTAGTTCTCTCGTTTTCCTCTCTGCCTTGCTCGCGGTGCACAATATTGAGCACTCCTATATGACTAGCCTCTCTATCTACATGCAGGACATCAAAGCATCCGGGCCCGCGTGCCATCCACCAAATCACAGCGAGGTGCTACAGTCGAAACTCACCGGTCACCCCGGTGTGGCCGTCATGACATGTCATATCACAAAACCCACAGCTTTACCAGCGGTGGTAAAGTGGCCTCAAAGTTGGACTGGACGAAGCAACCATCATTTCACTTGAACGCTCGTTGAAGCCCTTTCTCCCCTTTCTTGAAGAAAACCTAACTCCAGGCTACTCACTTCTACCATTTTTTCTGTACTAGATAAAGGAAAGGTGGGCGAATCAGTGATGCTGCTATACTTTCATTCCAAGAATCTTCTTTTTGCGAAGCACCGACCGATTCTCACAGCCTATTATTTTCCCGTTTTCATTGCAATTATGGTTTCCTTTTGTGCTTTTTGTTTGTCAGTTCATTGATGGATCCTGGAGCACTAGGCAAAGAGTTGCCGGCGGACAACCCACTAGAGACAGCGATCTCTGGGAAGCGAGCACTGACCAACGAGTTGACCATGTTGGCGGGCCAACCCATGGAGACAAAGAACTCCAAGAAACAAGCACTGGCCAAAGAGTTGACGAGGTTGGTGGATGAACTCCTCAAAGAAAGTTGGAAGAACAGCAAGGGCCCCACCGTGCCTACCCTAGAAACTCTGATGGCCACCTATGTGAGGCTCAAGGCTGAGTTTGAGGAGATAGTCACCGTTGAGAAGCAGTATTCCCCTGGCAAGGTGATGGCCCCCATCGAGGACGAGGAGATGGCCCCCGGGGGGATGGGATCCCCTGGTGAGCTGCACAAGGTAAAAAATAATGGCTTATTACCATAGTTGTGGTTTTTGATTATTTGCAATGTGCTTGCTAATATGTTAGGGTTGTGCAGGTGTCGGTGGACGTCCTTGATGATTCCGATGTCGCGGCCCGTCCTGTGGACAAGCCCCAGAGATCGTTTTCGATGTCGCGGTCTGTCCTGTTGGCATCGCCCCGGATATCGATTCCGATGCCGTTGTCCATCCTGTGGACATTGCCCCAGAGATCGATTCCAATGTCACGGTCAGTCCTGTGGACATCGCCCCAGAGATCGATACCCATGCAGCTCTCCGTGATGTCGTCATTGCACGAGAAATCGATGACAAGAAATAGTTGGTCACGCTAATCCTTCAGGGTAGTTTGCATTGCCCTGTTTTTAATTACCAGAACGATGCATGTTATCAAACCATCTTAGGGCTAGTGCACTGTCTTATTTTATTTATTTTTGAAATGAAAGGCTAGTGCACTGTCTTGTGTGGGCGGTACTTGCTACTTTTGTTTGATAGTGAATCATGCGAACCCTCTCCGAGTTATGGAAACAGATGTATCCTCACCCGCTTTTGATGTAATATATGGTATGGTTAGATGTAAGTTTGAATTGTTTATCATATCAGCAGGGCTTGTTTGATGATTCTTGGTGTTAGTAGGCTAGCTACTGTGCGAGCTATAGTACTTGCAAAACACTCGCCGAAGAGAAACGTTGGGGCTTATGAGCTCATGGTACGCTTATACTTATCCGTCGTCGATCGGCCAATAGCCCGAGCTCCTAAAATTGTAGGCTTAGTCGACATGGATACATTCAGGCTCATTTGGTTCATAGGGTAGGAAAATCATAGCAAAAGTACAGAGATATACAACAGAAAATCATAGCAGTATAGAGACGTACTCCCTCAGTTCCAAAATAGATGACCTATAGGCGGGCTAGTTTGGCCTAGTGGGTTTTTTTGGGATGGCCTAGTGGGTTTTAGTGATATGACATGGTACAGTGTCGTCCAGTCTTCGCATGTGGTAGCAGTATTGCGGGTACAGTAAGTTTTCTTGAAGAAGCGGAATTCAACGAAGTCATGATGGTTCCTTCGTCCGACCAACTTACAGTGGGAAAGGTTGGGCCTGCGATACGACCGGGGTAGACCAGGATAATTTTTTCAAAGAAATAGTATCACTGCCGATTTATATTTATTTTTTTATTTCTGATGAATGCTAGCGTTCCAATTCTTATGACGAAGAGTGCCAAACACGGCACGTGCTGGATGTCCCACACGTCAGTGAAAGGAGTGGGACATGAACAGCGTGGTAGAGCCCACCGCAAAAAAACAGTGTGGTAGAGCGTCTCCACTTCTTCCACTTCTGGGTCGGAGACCACACGTAGTAGTACTAGTGGTATGAACGATACAAAGTGCGACCTGGAGAGAAAGACACGTCTAGTTGGAAGGTCTCGGGGCATACACGTAAACAAATATAAAATATAATATGTGCCTCCAACTAATATAGTAGTAGTAGAGTACTTAGGCACGTACTCCATAACATCACCGTGCATTGCACGTACAACATTCAGTGGTACTCTACGTAGTAAGAGACAAATGCCGCCCAAGAGTACTCCATAACATCACCGTGCATGAGTCCACACTAGTTTAGCACAAATACACTAGAAGCATGCATGAAGAGGGGTGTTGAGTTGAGCATGCATGAAGAGGGAACAACTATGCTGAGACGAGAACGCAACCAAACACACCCTATATGCCATGCATGTTCATACCATTTGTGCCTTTCTACTTCACTTACTCCGGGCTCCCCCATGGCCCACCTCACATTATCACCATATATATTTCTTGGAATCTCTGCGCAGCGGGCGGGCGATCTCTTCTCCCTCCCCCGTCTCTCTCTTCTCACCCGACGCCCGCCGAGCGATTAGATCTCGGCTATCGACGGTTTATTCCCACATGTTAGTGAAAATGCGAGACAACACGTGTCCCCTCTGGTGAGCGGCGTGCAAGCCAGACTGTCGGGGGTGCGACGCGTACGAGTCGTAAGTGTGCCGCCTTTTCCTTTTGAACTTGCAAAGCGTAACATTTTCGTGCAATCGATCATAGAAATACAGAACAAAATTACGAGGGCGGTGCTTTCCCGCGTGTTAGGCGGGCTAGTTTGAGTGATATGACGTCCTACAGTGCCGTCCACTTGCTCCATTTTTATGTAAGCAAGAGTCTACACTCTTACGTGGGAGGAGTGCGAAACACGGCGGATTTGATTTTGATCGAGGGAAAACTGTTCCCTGCGAAATAATGGAGCACTGTTAGCGATTATAGCATGATACTTAGGGCATCTCCAGTGCTAGCCCTCAAATTTACACTGGCATCTGTCCGAGGACACTGATGGATGCCATCCAATGCTGACCGCATACCTTTCGACAAATATATGAACTAACCGGACGAAATTCGTGCAAACAAAGCAAATTTCAAATTAACCTAATGAAATTCGTTACATTTCAAAAACTTTTCCTATAAACTGGATGAAATTCATTACATATTTTGCACAAACCATACTAAAACCTACTATAAACCTAATCCAAATGATCACCGGCGCCCGACCACCATGTCCGGCCATGAACTTAAGAAAGCCAGCTATTGCCTTTGCCTCCTCCTCATCCGCCTCGATAACCTCCTCCTCCGGAAAACAAGGTTGTGAAGATTTCTACCTCCACGTCGCCGTCAACCGGCTAATCGGCCGCCGATGTTTATCCTACCAAGCTTGGCGTCGACTGAGTGGAGGAGCGGTGGCCTTCCTGGGAACAGAGCGGCGGCGACCTACCGTGTACTACTCTTCCTCGCTGTCGGCTGCGCCCGCACACGCGCGCCAGCTTCGTGTTCGTGGCGACAGAGGGCGGCCTGGGGGAGCCGACGATCTCCTTCGTCTGCTCCTGCGACAGTACGTCCAAGAGAGCTTTGTAGCGCGCCTGGAGCGGGGCCGCCGATGTCCTTCGTCTGCTCCTGTGACAGTACGTCCAAGAGAGCTTTGGAGCGCCAGGAGGCCATGGTTGGAGTGGTGCCGACAGAAGGAAGGGACCGGAGGAGAATGAGTGTGGGTCTTTGGCTATGGCTGGGAGCTGGGGATCAAGTTAATTTAGCAGGCGAATGGCAATGAGCCACGGCAGACGGATGGACGGCTGGCGCCGGAGTAGGTTCGTCGGCAGCCGCATGTCATTAATGTGGGCGGCGGACGGAAGGATAGCCATGGTGTCGTTAACGCGGAACAGTCGCTTGCACCGGGATGACGCGCGGGTGGTGCTCTCTCCGGCGTCGCGCTGCTGCAATGCCGGCACCAGTGAGAGATCGCGTGAATGCGAACGATGCTTCAGTGACTTAACTAGAGGTGCGTTGCATCACTGACATGTGGGCCCAACGGGCATCTGGCCCGCATGTCAGTGACATTGCGCCTGCAGTTAAGGCCGGTGAATGCGGCATTGACGTTCTGGAGAGTCGGTGATTGTTTCAGGCGGGAAGCACTCGCTAGCGATGGAAGGGGTTTCGGTAGGCCAGGGCGGTCAGACGCTGGCGTGGTGGTAAAATGTGAACTCATGGATGACAAGCCTTTGAAGCATATGCGGCACGTATTGACAACCAGGCGTCCATGCAACCGCTCTTGTCGCTAGCTAGCCTTCGACGACCACCAGAGCTGTCACCAAGCGTTGTTCATGCCACGGCACCGCACACTAACCGGTAAGGAAGCGATGGCATCCCACCGCGCCGAGTTCCTCGCCGCCCACGACCGAACACAGAATGGGTGGGAAGTGGTGGCATCCCTCCGTGCCAAGTTCATCGCCGCTCGCGACCTCACACCTATGTGGGCGGAATTTGAAGCTGCCAAGGACGAATGGGCGGTAGAGCAAGAGGCGGCCAAAGCCGCACAGAGGGAGCGAAAAAGTCAGAAAGCACTCAAGAAAAGAGAGGTCCACCGCCACAAGAAAGAAGAGGACGCACGTGCTGCTGCGGAGAGGTCGGCGGAGATCCAAGCACGGTGGGGTGTTGCTGACAAAGCCGGGAAGGAGAATGACGGCGTCTGGCCAGCATGTGAGAAGTAGTAGTACTATTAGTTAGTGTGTGTGTCTGTGTCGCCCATACATTTGTTTAATTAATTACGAGCATGTACCAGTACTACTAGTTACTACTGTAGTTTTTAGAGCAAATTACCAGTACATTAGCCTAGACTCAATGGAAAAATTCCTATCCTATGCATCAAATGGCTTCTCTTTCTCTATAGGAATTGAGATGCATGTCATCTCACTTCCTATGATTTTCATAGTCCTATGAAATTCCTATCCTATGAACCAAAGGAGGCCTCTGCTGGAGTAACTATTGTAGCTAGCAGTACTGCGGGTACAGTAGTTTTCTTCAAGAAGCAGAATTCAACGAAGTCATGATGGTTCCTTCATCTGAGCAACTTCATAGTGGGTAAGGTTGGGCCTGTGATTTGATGGCTCATTAGTAATTACTACGGCACAACAATAGGGGTGACTCTCCCTTGGAGTTCCACGGGCATGGCAAGTGGACCAGGATGGTCGACGTCCCACATGTCGGCGAGCGGAAGTATTCTTTCCGATATCGAGGAGCAAGGAAACCGCGTGGTATAGTATCACTGGTGATTTATATTTATATTTTATTTCTGATGAATGCTAGCGTTTCAACTCTTGCGACGAAGGAGTGCCAAACACACGGCACGTGCTGGATGTCCCACACGTCAGCAAAAGGAGTGGGACATGAACAGCGTGGTAGAGCGTCTCCACTTCTGGGTCGGAGACCACACGTAGTAGTACTACTGTACTAGTGGTACGAACGATACAAAGTGTGACCGGAGAGAAAGACACGTCTAGTTGGAAGGTCTCGGGGCATACACGTAAACAGATATAAATCCTAATATGTTCCTCCAATCAATATAGTAGTAGTAGAGTACTTAGTCACGTACTCCATAATATCACCGGGCATTGCACGTACAACATTTAGTGGTAGTAAGAGACAAATGCCTATATGCCACGCATGTTCATACTATTTGTGCCTTTCTACTTCACTTACTGCGCTACATTACACAGGTTCACACGTCCACTCCTGGGTACATGTCCATCTCGTAGTTCCAGTCCCACATGTTCTTCATATAGATGGAACGATCCTTGCATGACATGTGCACCTTGATGCTAGATGTCTCACATGTTGGCAAAAGGATGAACAAAGCTCACGTAAAAAAATTAGAGTGGAAGAACATAGATTCCCGACGACCGGGAAGGAGCAAGGAACCTCGTGGTGGAGTGTCTGCACTCATAATATTTTATATTATTTAGCGATATAAAATCAACCAATCATCTCCATAATGGACTCGAAGAGTACGAAACACGGCAGCCCAGTGTAGTTACATCATACTAGTACATGGCTAACCCATGCTATCACCATATTTCTTGGCTTCCGTGCGACACCTATCTCTAGTAATCCAGTTGCCCGTATCGCTTCTCCCTCCTCGTCTCTCTCAAAGTGAGGCGGGCTGGCGTTTTTGCCGTCTATTGAGGTCAGTTAACTCATCACATGTTAGCAACATGCCAAGAGCATTCTAAAAAAATTCCTTTCGTGTTCTGTTTTCAAAAATAAAAAATCCTTTCACGTACGAATTTGACTGTATGCTTTGAGCAACTTGCATGTCCTATACTGCTCCTGTTTAGATACTCTAACTTAGCTAGAGGTTAGACTAACTCATGACTAACCCTGAACTAACTGTAGCCAAAGAGGTTTTTAGGTGACAAGGTTAGATTGACAATAAATGCCCTTGATGGAGAGAGAGAGAAGTGATTATCAGTGGTCCCAATGAGAACTATCTCCAGTTAGCACCTCTTGGGTGGGATAGTTTTTTTTGGTGGGTTCGGTGCAACTTGCTCCAATTTAAACCCTCATGCTTGGATACTTTAGGGCTATTTGAGCCCCAACTAGCTCAAACTAACTCTAACCCATGGATCCAAATAGGGCCTATGGCCATCCTCGACGCGGAGCAGTCGCGTGCACCGGGAAGCGGGGCTCTCTCGGCCGTCGCGCCGCTTTAAAGCTGGCGCCAGTGAGAGGTTGCCTCCGCTCTGGCCGGGCATTAATGCGGCACTGACGCTCCAGGGTGACTTTGACCGTTTCATACGGGAAGCACGCGCTGGCAAGGGAGTATAGGTTTTGAACTATTTCAGGTGAAGTACTGGTAGTTTGCAAAACTACTCAATTATTGCACTCGGTTTCCTAAGAAATTGTGGTAAAAAAACATTACTCCACAGCCCTCTTCCCTTCTCCTTCCTCTTCCACCGCCCGCGCACGTCCGTGGGAAGCGACTGGTCAACCCTTATATAGGAGTGCTAGCACAAAAAGATGCATGCATGACCACTAAAATTTCCAGATTAAAGCGCCGCTCCGGCGAGAGTATGGCGTATGTTGTTACCTTTGGCCGGGCCATGGCTACCGGGTGACGGCGACCAGAGAAGAGGCAGCGGGAGGGGAATGAATGCAGGTACTGTTTGAGTTCACCGTCCGGCTTAAATAAATGCACAACATCACGTGTACCCGCGGGTGCACAAATTGTAACATATGTGTCTGCTTAAGTGGGCATCACGTAACTGGTGTGTGTGTGTGAGAGACATTCTGAGACACAGAGTGCATGTGTGCGACTCTACTCTTCAGACATGTACTCAACCTTTTGCATCGGGATATAAGTATAATGGTATTTACATTAGCTAGTGATTTACGTGGCCATGTTAACGTGGTTGTGTAAAAAAAATGTCATTTCCTGCTCGTGATTTGCGTTATATGATTACAAGCAAGATGCTCGTGCATTGCACGGAACATCAATATGCATTTTTTTACAAAACACCTGTTGTGATTTACCCATGCAGGAGTAATCCCATGTGTAAAAACTAATGATATTTCGAGAATTTTATCGGAAAACTGGTATCTCGAGAATGTCATCGAAAAAATGAAAGATGAGAGATAAGGTGAGCAGGAGTGGAGCGTGGTGGTGACTGGTGGTCGGAATGGGCGGAGGCATGGGGATGGATAGCGCCGGTAGGCGGCAGCGGCCACCATGCTAGATTGTTCCAGAGACTTTCTTTTTTAATTGCTCAACAATGAGGTTGTGGGAGATAAGGATGTGGAGAGAGGTGCGGGTATCTTTTGTAAAATTATCATAGTTTTCTTTCTATCTGTCAGATATAGATCAGACGGTCTATATTACAAGATGGCAGGCACACCATCATTGCCAACTCAGTTATTTATAAGGGTACATATGATAAGTTTGCTAACTACTAAAGTAAAGTGGAATTTGTCCATGTTATACAAGTAAATTAAGGTGATTGTTTATCATACGGGTAAGGTTGGATGAAGGGTGGTAGGAACAAATGCTCCGCCTAGAGCATGTGCGTGTGAGATGGAGTCTTAGTGTGTGTGTGTGTGTGTTTGTGTGTGTGTGGGTGTGTGGGTGTGTGTGGGTGTGTGGGTGTGTGTGAGAGAGAGAGATGGAGTCTTAGTGTGTGTGTGTG
>NC_041388.1:193111727-193154527 GCF_002162155.2 Triticum dicoccoides
GTGCGTGCATGCGTGTGTGTATGTGTTTGTGTGTGTGTGGGTGGGTGGGTGGGTGGGTGTGTGTGTGTGTGTGTCGCGGGGTCCTCAATGGCGGATGTAATTTAAGTGTGCATGGCTTCATCATAGAGAGGTGATGTGTATGGCAGAGGCCACTAACGATGGGGTGCGAGAGAGAAAATGCCCGTAGAGAGGGAAGAGAAGGTGTGTGCGCGTGAGAGGAGTCGACATCAAGAGAACGTGTTTGTTCGAGAGACACCGAGGAAGACTGTTATATATCAATGGTGCATGTAGGCGGGAATTAAACAAAGGGATGGTCTTATTGGTTTCTGGGATATAGGGGAAGAGTGAGAGGGGGGTAGCTAGAAGGAGATTGTTAAGTGTGAGTGTGTGTTTTACCCATCTAGGCGAAAGTTATGTGCACACAAAAAGAGAACGATTCGATGTGGCGTTAGGGTTGAGGGTAATTAACTACATATGGAGACATAGAGACCTTGAACGTGCATGTGTGAGAGGTATACATGTATACGTGGGATGTGTGTGTGTGTGCGCGCGCATGATTGAGATAAAAGAAAGAAGACATAAGTCATAAGATCAACGACATGGGAGAGACAGATCGGTATGACAATATGCATGCATGTGAGAATGCAGGGAAGAAGGCCCGACAATTGAGCATGTGTTTTTATCTTTAAGAGATAGTGTCGTGGGCTGGAGCATGCATCTATGGCGAGCAGAGGGAGTGAGGCACAACGATTGTCCAAAAGAGATCAACCTATAAATGAAAGAAGGTTGATGGAGAAACAGATAAATAGAAAGATAAAGATGCTAGCTAGTGTGCGTTAGAGATAGGAGTTGAGTGGATCAAAAGGCTGAGTTATGTGTGTGGGTGTGAGAGAGATGAAGACAGGGTGCATGTGACTCACATACAAACAAATACCGGAGAGAAATGAGATCCCGAGAGACGGAGTTTTGTGTCTATGACAGAGAAAGATATTTCACAACGAGAGTGATGGCTAGAGAGACATATGAGGGAACGCAAGATATATCTCTAGGGAGAGAGAGAGAGTGTGAGCGACATACAAGAGAACAGTGGAGAAATATGAGACCTTGGGAGACAGAGTTTGTGTTTGTGTTTGAGAAAGATATATTTAAGAGGAAGAGTCATAGGTTCTCATACCTAAGGAGCAAAAGACATCTCTGTGTGAGGGGTGTGCGAGTGGCACACAGGGGAATACTAGAGAGAAATGAGACCCTGGGAGACAAAGTTTTGTGTTTGTGTGAGAGAAAGAGATTCCACATGGACAATCATAGTTAGAGACACATAGCAGGGAGCGAGATATACTTAGATAGAGATAGAGTGATGAAGGTCGAGGGAGAGAGTATCGTCAGTGTTTTACGAAGATAAAAGGTCATTGTCGACATACAGGTAGCATGAGAGATACCCGAGAGACGATGAACGCTATAGGTCTAGAGAGATAGTCCTATATAAGCATGAGTGATAATTATATGAGATGAATATCTAGATTAAATGGGATTCAAATATTTAAACTGGAGATCACGACATTGATAATATCATAATGCAAATTGGTGTATCAAGCATGCATATTCATTTGAATTTGGGGACACATGTAATGCTATATAGTTTATCAATATTGGTGATCCATAGATTCTTTAATTAGAAACAATGCATGGTTTATATGCAATTAATGTCTAAACGGGATTACACTATATGTTGTGTGTGTGAAACACATTATACATGTTTGAGAAGTAAAAAAACCCGCATGAAACACACATTAATCGGAGACAGTTAGCGAGGAATGCATACATTGGATTTCAACATAAAGTGGTTTCAAATATTTGAAAATCCAAATTGATGGATACAACGTTATGAATCTGAGATCATGCCATTTGTAAAACATATTTATGTATAAAGGGTGTTGTGTTTTTGAAAGTATATATAAAAAAATGATGTATATATAATTTTATTCTAATCGAAAATGGATCCCGCCCGAAAAAAACAGAATACAAACGGGATTCGAATTGAGTTGGCACGGTAAACATGCACTTGGCAAAATTTGAACGAAGCAGGGAAAGTCGCAGTAACCGCCCAAAACCAAAATCTATGAGATGGAAATTACTAATGCCTATCCATGCCATGCAAAGCCTATCTGCTCGATTTCTAAAGGTTTCAATAGGGGTAGGTTTGTAATTTCACTCAAACGTGACATAACCGTCTCTCACCCGGATTCATACACGGTGGGTGCCAAAACATAGTGTGTCCTCGGTCGAAATCGACTCCCTCCATGATTCATACACGGTGGGCGCCAAAAAACAAACTCTCGTCGGCAAATATTCGGTGTATGCGAGATTACCGTCCTATCCCCAATCGACTAATATTGTTGTGATGTAGGAAATTTGAAACGGGGGCAAAGTTTGTAAATTTCCTCACATTTGAGACAAGCGCGCCCTGAAGACATGGTTCCCCCTTCCTCTCTACCTCCATTTCCCCATTCGTACCCCGTGGGCGCCAAAACACCCTCTCCACCCCAGCCTCCTCCGTCCGCCACCCCATCCACCGCCGTCCTCCTCCACCATGCCGGAGCTGATACCCCGACGCCCCGTCCATTACAAGAGATTGACCTCTCTCATCCACGGCTTTGGACCGGGATCCTTGCATCCCGTCCTCTCGCTTCATCCCCGTCGTCGTCCACCTTGCCGGCGTCGCTCCTACGACCGTCTCGTCCACCGCACCCTGCCGCCACCATCTACCCTCCTATATCTACTTCCACGCCGCCGACAGCCATCGCTACCGCAGCACCGTCAAATTCACAGCAGATGCATACATGGCGCCGCACCAGAGGCGGTACTCTTTCGTATCTTCTCAACTTATTTATCGCGGCAAGAAAATAGATCGCCACTACTTTACTCTGATTTCTTGTCCATCACTTGCTTGCTAGTTGAAAGAAAACATTGGTTGCGAAGTTGCCTTTGTCCAGTTTGCACCTTCAGATCCGCCATGGCACGCTCAACACTATACTCCCAATGCTTATGGTTTTCCCCTTTTATATTCCACACTAGTTAAATCATAGTAGACTAAATTTCAAAATTGGGTCAGTCGATTTTTCAGAGCTCGCCTGGAGTTCGCCGATGCGAATGAAGGGGCTCGGGTGGGGACGGTGGTTGTGGGGGCGGTGGTGGGGCCTCGCCGAACGAAGAAAACTCGATGCGGGTGGGGGCGGGGTGGGGGTGGCGGAGGAACACAGGCGGTGGGGGTCAGTGGTTCGGCCGGCAGCCCGTGCGGTGTTCTGTATGGGAAGAATCAGAGACGAGGAAGAAGAAGGGTTAGGAGATGTAGGATCTTCATCCAACCGCCTGAAATGGTCGACTAACCCAAATGACAAAAGTCACGCGACTTGCATGCAGACATGCCTTTATATTGAGTACCATCATTGTACCTGCTTAGCACTGCTCCTGAATCCATCAAGCTAAACAATGCGCCACTCATAATTCCAAACTTGTTGCTGAAGTATGAATCTGATATGATGCTGATATTACTAAAACAGATAACATTTAATTGGTCGGCTAATGTTCCTACTTTACTTTCGAAAAGCACGTGCACCACATATATAGAGACAGCAGGGAGTTGCTTTCTTAATGCGCTCTGGTTCATCACGTGTGGGCACTGCGCAACGAACATTTTATTATCCAAAATATGCTTGCTCTTCTTTAGCATGTTCCTCTTCCGTTCTTCTTTAATAAGTACTCTCTCCGTTCCTAAATACAAGTCTTTGTATAGATTCCACCATGGACTACATATGGAGCAAAATGAGTGAATCTACACTCTAAAATGTATCTGGATACATCTGTATGTGATCCATAGTGGAAATCTCTACCAAGACTTATATTTTGGAATGGAGGGAGTATGATAGTAGTACAATATGTTCCTTGTAGTGAAGATGAGTAGGGACATCTGCAGTGTAGTGGTCTATACGGTCGGTTGTGATGGACACTTTGAACTCTTCAGGCATCTTTGATTCGTAGGATTTTGTAAACATGGGAATAGGATTTGTAGTGGCCTGCCCACTTAAATCCTATAAGAATAGCAAGGAAATGCGGGGAGTTGTGTCGCATTTGAGAGTTACACTTATATTAACAGTACCGCACCTTCAGTTGAAGAGAGCTGGTATCCGAAGCCTTTCTAGCCGTACCGGCAATACTAGCACATATATTCCAGCAAGTTCCACTTTGCTGATTTTACTCTAATGCTTACGGTTTTCCTGTTATATGTACACTATGATCTGTGTAGCTGCTTTGTGTCGCACTAGCAGCAGTCCACTCTTGAAGCTAAACACTACAATGACTTACAAGATTGGCACTAAGGCATTGAGTGCCATTCTGGATGCAATGAAACTCATACGCTCCCCACCTGTTGATTCTTGTTCAGAATATGATCCTAATGACTATTCTAACCTCGAGGAGTCAAAGGCAGATGGCCTAACATGTTCACCTATCAAGGTGCTTGTTCTAATTTGGCAAGGTTTTATTGATTGCGTGTATCTTGCATATGTTGTCTTGCATTTCTTCTACTTTGTTGCACCATCATCTGCTTAGTTTACTCATCATATATGTCGAGATGCAATGCCCATCCATTATCAATACATATTCCATCTGTCATCATACCATGTTTTTCCACTAAAATGGTGTTCTTGTGCATCAGACATCAAAAAGGAAGGGGGTGATTGCCGAACCTGAAGGAGCACCAGTAAAGTCCTTGAAAAACGTGGTTGTGCCGGAGAAATTAGATAGCACCCCACTTATATTGGCTGCACAACCAGTAAAACAAAACGTAGGACCGACTCCAGCAGATTGTGCCCATTCTTCACTGGCCACACCACTAGCCCCACCACACACGACCTGCACTCTAGCAAAAGGTATTCCGATTTCAGTTGCCATAGCACCAGCCGTACCACAGAAAAATCCCACTCCAGCAAAAAGTACAGCAAGTCCACCTGCTGAAGACCTATCGCAACTGCAAAGATGGCCAAATCCTGTAGATTGGAACCCCATTCCAGTCATTCCTAGTTTAAAAGACAATGCTTTCAATGTTGTTAGGGACTACGTGCATATATTCCCATCATGGGAACATTATAGTGAAGACAAACACCATTTTCACATCTTCCTGTCCCACTTACGTGTAAGTGCTATTATTCATGGTGATTATTTTCCTGTTTTCTGCTGATTGAACACATCAATGATTTACATTACATTGTTGTAAGTAGGCGAGGGTCAATCTGGATAGTCATGACGAGCAAAGCTTGCTTGCGCTTTTCAAGGAAGCATTGCAGCAGTATCGGTGTTACCTAAGGAAATCACACTTTGTTGGCAAGTCTATAAATGAATTTCTGGTGAAGTCTCCTGTGCTAAATTTATAAGACATTGAATGGAAAAACCTTGTTATGCACTGGTCTCGTTCCGAGGATGAGGTACTGTCTATGATATCGTATGACAATCTGAACTTCTACTTTTTCGCATGTGCCTTACAGATCTTTTTTGCAGGAAATCTGCTCGAAAAGGAATTCCGGTTTGAAAAGAACGACAAGATATTGCAAATATGCTGCCCGCTGCTTTGCTCTTGTTAGTACATGTTGTCATGTATCACTGTACTTGCATACATACCTGGTTCATTATGTGACAACAATATGCATGATAGCTTGCTTATCAATTGTTCGCTCCAAATTATCTCATCTGTATAAATGGTTACATTAGTGTAGAATATATCCAATGCCAATGAAATTTTTTAGCTCTGTATTGTTCTTGTAAGTACCTGCTGTCCTTTATCAGTGTACTTATATTGACAGGTAGTTGTTCATGTACCATCGCTCTGTAGCTTATTTTCCTTTGCCCTCCATTTTCTACACATGAGATCTATATTTACTCTTACCATAAGGTTGGATAACACCGATGGTACTGAAGAAGTTTAGCTCTGCATTGCTCTTGGCTGTACCTTTTGCCTGCATCACTATACTTACATTTATAGCTACTTGGTTATGTAGCATCACTCTTCATCTTATCTTAAATATTCTCCATTTTTCTTATATTGTCACATCTATATTTGCTCTTAACAAAATGCAGAATAAAGGCAATGGTTATGAAGAAGATTCTGTGCTAAACTTCTTGAATTGCCCCCCCCCCCCATCAGCATGGACAAGGGTTTTATAGAGCCTGCCTTCACCAATAATGTAAGTTTGTCCTTCTCAAGCCTTCAAACTTTGTTGTGTATATTTGGTTAGGTATGACTGCAACAGCTGTTTATTTTTGGTGTTTGCATCAAATTGCATGTTTAAAGTTTATTATGTACTTCACAAACAAAAGTTTGTCCTTCTCAATTTAAGTTTCAGTTGTACAACCAAGTTCCTTCTTCATACCATGTAAATTAAACTATACATAGCAAGTGATCTTATTTTACCAATCTGAAATGGGATAAATTGACGGCACACTAACCATTGATACTTATGAGTTCTTGATCTGTAATCCAGTGGTGTCGTGAAGCTGTCAACTCCTTCACAATGTCATTTCCTGCCATGTCTTGACCTGAACAATACCATATTGTGTTAATGCTATTTTAAACTGTGTCACTTTATTCGTCAGTAAGAAATGTGATGAATTGTCAGCACTGATACTTATATGCGCAAAACATGTCATTTGTCTGCTTGTTTATCTTTCAGAGTGAGGAGGATATAAGTGTCAAACAAGTGCAGTCTCATCAGCTTGCTCTGCTGCTTGCGCTGCAGCTCCCGAGCAGGGCTAACCTTTCTTGATCTCTATTGAAGTGTTGTCGGTTTTGTATATTATTTTGTCGACGTGTTTAATTGCACTGGTGGCGATCTTTGATACCCAGTGTATGTAATCTGTGATACGTCTCCAACGTATCTATAATTTTTTATTGCTCCACGCTATATTATCTTCTGTGTTGGACATTATTGGGCTTTATTATCCACTTTTATATTATTATTGGGACTAACCTATTAAACGGAGGCCCAGCCCAGAATTGTTGTTTTTTGCCTATTTTAGGGTTTCTAAGAAAAGGAATATCAAACGGAGTCCAAACGGAATGAAACCTTCGGGAACGTGATTTTTGGAACGAACAAGATCCAGGAGACTTGGACCCTACGTCAAGCAACCAACAGGGAGGCCACTAGGTAGGGGGCGCGCCTACCCCCCCCCCCCCCAGGCGCGCCCTCCACCCTCGTGGGCCCCCTGTTGCTCCACCGATGTACTTCTTCCTCCTATATATACCTACATACCCCCAAACGATCTGATACAGAGCCAAAACCCTAATTCCACCGCCGTAACTTTCTGTATGCACAAGATCCCATCTTGGGGCCTGCTCCGGAGCTTCGCCGGGGGGGCATCGTGTGGGGACCCCGACTCATAAGTCGTGATCACCAAATGCACGTGTACAATGATCCCAGAGATCAATGCTCACTGAACACACAGAAGCTGAATAACAAGAGTCTTACATCCATACATACCGTATTACACAAGTAGGACCATTATGGTCAAGTCTTGAGTATAGCATCGCAGCGGAACTCTTCAATAACAACCTGGACCCATGCCATCTGCCTTAACCCTACATGCATTCTGACTGGGAAGCGTCCTAGCTCGCATGTTCGTCGCTGAAGTATTCTTCATTATATCTTGTTCTTTCATGCCTGGCCAATAAAATAACCAGTGGCAAGCCAATGAGTACTTTGAATGTACTCGCAAGCAACCCATGTTTGGCTCAAGATACAACAATGCATGACATAGGTAAATTTTGGCAGAAAGCTAGTTTTGAGTGCAATAACATGTTCAACAACTTGTAAGACATGCATAAGGAGAATTCAAGTAACCATGAGGGCAGGTTATAGATATCAACATAAATAGAGTGGGCATCAACCCAACTCAGTCATGTCAAGTCCCTTGACTTGACCCAAGTAGCTCTTCCCACTTATCCAAACACACACACTGGTTTGCAAACATGTGGACGTAGTTTAAGCAGCACCGCCCAACTATCCTTGACCGTGGACACGGCTGTTCGAATAGTTTTACACTTTGCAGAGGTTGCACACTTTACCCACAAGATCCGGGGAGCTTCTGTGTCATCCACGACCTGCGGAACCTCAAGTACCCGGGGTAAGCACCCGATCACTATCTTTCCCTAGACGACACTAACATGGAGTCCACTCGATTGGTATTAACCCCCGTGCCCAACATTTCACAACTTTAAAAAATGGTGGAGCCTCGCTCCCATATTCATCACATACCACCGGCACGGGGTACCAACGGTGTGTCCAGTGCCCCATAAAAATGTTCTTGGCCGCCCTACCTGGCACGACCCCGTCCCGAGAGAGCGCACCAACAACTCTCCCGTCACTAGTAATGCAGGCTCCAAGCTAGTATCGTCCTAGGTAATCAATAGTGCCCTTTCCCATACAAGGGTAGAGTGGTTGCGCATGTAAGGTTGGGACAGTCGATAAATCTTAAATCTAATCCGTTTTTGAAAACAACACACACACTTGCCTCGGTATACCACTTCGTCATCAGGTGGTTACCCATCTCATTATCTCCCTCGGGCATAAGTGGCACTCGACGGGGTTTTCGAAAAGTCTTTTGAAAATACTTTGTCTCCATCACCATGCACATTCCTGTCCCTTTTTGCGTAGCAACTACTTTAGCATCCTATCTACTCCCACCGGCATAACCCTCATAAGAAGGTAGGGTCATGCACAATGCAAGTATCAACAAGGAGGAAATGGAGGCAACCCACCAAAGTGGCTACCATATCATCATGATTCCGATGCAACAATAATAAAGTGCTATATGAAATGCATAAAAAGGGTTTCATAGACATGGTCAAAGGGCTGCTTGCCTGGTTCATCAGAGTCTTGAGATCTTCTGGTCCTTCTCCAAGTACTCCGTCTACTTCATCAACTAACGTCGAAACAATCATAATAAGCAACACAACAAGGCAGAAAATAAAGTGCTCTAAAAATATGGATTTGACTTTTCTAGGACTTCCCTGGTCATATGAAAAATGACCAGGATGGTTTCACTGGAATTGGATTAGTGAATATTTCTGAACATTTCAATATGATGGAATCAAGGGGTTTATGGATTTGCAAGAAGTGTACAGAAACATATCTTTGAAAAATGAGCAAAGGCACCCATTTAACAAATCATGATTTTAGAAGCATCTAGGAGTTGGTTTCACTGGATTTGAAGTTCAAATGAATATTCTATGGATTTGCAAAGTTGACAAACATGAAGAAATGGCTCATTATTTTGTGGGGTATAGAAAGTATTAAGAAAAATGTTCATAAACTAAGTTATGAACTTAGAAACATCTAGGAATTTGAATCATGGCATTTGGATCAAATTTGAGCTCTCTGTGATTTTCTAAAGTTCATCATAGAAACGGAAAATGGGATTTTGATAAATATTTCTGAGGAGAAAGTTTCTGAAAAAATGTGCAAATAGCACCATGTGATAGATCATGATTTGTGGATCCCCTAGAAATTTGAATCATCAAATTTGGATATCATTTGAATTATTTGTGGATATTACAAGTTTACAAAAAA
Organism: Triticum dicoccoides; assembly: GCF_002162155.2. NCBI lineage: Eukaryota > Viridiplantae > Streptophyta > Magnoliopsida > Poales > Poaceae > Triticum > Triticum dicoccoides. Next base: position 193,121,345 of record NC_041388.1, read on the forward strand.
AGAAAAAGAAAAAGGGTTTTACCCAAACGGGCTGGACCTTGGCGGCAACAGCGTGCATTGGGCGAGGCTTAACGGCAGGGCGCCACTGGGCCGGCCCAGTAGCTCAGCCGTGCGCGATGGGGGGTGACGTCGGAGGTGGCTCCGTGGAATACGCCTTCGCGCGAGAGAGGCGAAATTTCCGCTGTCCTTATCCACTTAAACAGGCGGGGCCCGCCCACCGGGTCGCTGACGAGCAGGCCCGGGGCTCAGGCCGTCTCCTACCTCCCGCTCGAACAGAGCAGAGGCAGGGGAGGCGAGGCCGAGCGGCGCCGGCGCTCTCCCAGGCGGCACAGGCCATCTCCGGCGGCGCCCGGCACACCGGAGGACTCAGCGCGCCGTGGCGCACCCGTACATGTGCTGCACGCCCATGGGGGAGCCCGGGAAGAGGAGGGCTTCGGGTGCGGCGGACCGGGGCTGACGGCAGGCTCGGCGAGGAAGGCACGGGGAGGAGGGAATGGAGCACGGGGGGAGTTGGCGGTGGTGATGAGAGGGTGTGGGTGTGTTCATGGGGACGAGAGAGGGGTCGAGGCCCACGAATTTAAGCGGCGGCCGGCGGCTCGGCTCCGGCTATGGACGAGGTTGGAAGGCGTGAGGAGAGGAGTGGGTTGGTCCAGGGGATGCACGGGAGGGTGAGAGGGCCAAAGGAGTAGAGATGGGCTCGGGGTGGCCTTAAGTAGCTGACCCATGGCTCACCGTGGACGCGGCGCACGGGTGGCCGCGGCAACGGCTCGGGAGGCCAGGAGAGAGGGCGAGGACTTGTCTGCGGCGTTAGTGGGGGTGGAGTAGGGCGCCAGGAAGAGATAGGAGGAGCGGGTCGAGCTCCGGGTGGAGCCACGAGCTCGCACGGCATTGGCTGGCTCGGGCGGCTCTGGGCACGCGCGGCATGGGCAAGACAGAGGGGAAAAGGAGGGGGCCAGCGTCATGGCGTGTTGCGAACGTCGAGGCACCTCGACTGGCACAAGGGGGAGGCTCAAGGTGGTCAGGGGACGTGGCGTCAATGGTCGCCTGCTCTGCCTCGCGCTCCAGAGCGCGTCTTTGGCTGACATCCGCGGCTTTTCCGCGCGCACTCGCGCGTCCACTTGTGTCCAGTGGCTGTAGGAAGAATAAACAAGGGGGGAGGAGGCCTTGGATGCTCTGGGACCTGGCAGGAGTGAGAGAGAGGTGAGAAAATGGGAGAAATGCAGTTGTCCAGAGAAGAAAAATGGGGTTCTCCCCCCCTTCATCATTTCTTCCTCGGGCAGCAAAGCACACAGGCGCTAGAGGGGGACTAGGAGGGGTCGTGGTAGAAAGTTGAGCCTACGGAGATTAGTGGAAGAGGCCAAAAATGGGATTTTTGTAAAGTGGCAGAAGGTGTTTGATGCTGGTTTGGGCAAGCAAATGGACTTCCCTTGTCATGAGGCTTGACAGGGTCAAATGGCATGAGAAAATAAGAGGTTCCACCAAGATTGAGTTCATTTGGGCAAATTTGCCAATGCAACTTTTGTAAACCCTAGAAATCAACAGAAATGGACTTTCCAAGATTTACTTATGCAAATCAATTCTCCTTGATGCAGCACTTGGTGTAGTGTCATCATTTGAGGATTTTAACATGTCCACAAAAATTCAGATCAAAAGGACACACTTGGCAATGTAGAGTTGTTCAAACTTGAATCTGAGCAGAGAGGGTTTTGGGGCACTTTTGTGAACCAAAGTTATTTTGATTGATATGAAACTTTGCAAGATCATCACATTATGAATATGTGACTTGCTAGAATTTTCCTGGATTTATTTGAAAATATTTCTTATAGATATATTTCAAATATTTGAAATGAGCTGAAATAGTTCTGGGGGGTTTTGTCCAATATTTTGACCATGACCATGTGTTGAAACTCATATATATGGACAATATATGTCCACTGAGCTTCCCTGATTTTTCTCAAATATTTTTGAATCTTTAAAATAATTGTAACCTATTAAAGACCATTTCTGGCCTAAAGAAAAAGCCTTTAAATAAAATAGGAAAATAACTTTTAAAATTATATTTTTGTGGTTTCTGGGTGTCCTATATCTAATAGGAGTCAAATATATTTTTGGAAAGATTTTTACTGCCCTTAATTAAGTACTTGCAGTGCAAACCTCAATTCAGGGGGTTTTGGAAAACTCATTTTTGAAAATACTATTTGGCCAAATTATTTTTGTAAGAAATTATTTTTATGTCCTATACACATGGCATGATCATTGGGAAAAGGTTTTGGATCAAGGGGAAGGAGTATAAGAGTTGGAGGATTTATTTGATTTTTAGAGCACTTGCAAACAGCAGTCAAACATTCAATCAAAGCAAAGACAAAACACTCAAAAGTTTTTGTCAAACCACATTTTATCATGATTTACTAGCTTAAGTGTTGTGGCATGAAAATCAGGGTGTGACACATCGATCACGGAGGGCTTCTACATCAACACCATAGCCCTTCCGATGATGTGTGAGTAGTTTGCCTCAGACCTTCGGGTCCATAGTTATTAGCTAGATGGCTTCTTCTCTCTTTTTGGATCTCAATACAAAGTTCTCCCCCTCTCTTGTGGAGATCTATTCGATGTAATCTTCTTTTTGCGGTGTGTTTGTTGAGATCGATGAATTGTGGGTTTATGATCAAGTTTATCTATGAACAATATTTGAATCTTCTCTAAATTCTTTTATGTATGATTGGTTATCTTTGCAAGTCTCTTCAAATTATCAGTTTGGTTTGGCCTACTAGATTGATCTTTCTTGCAATGGGAGAAGTGCTTAGCTTTGGGTTCAATCTTGTGGTGTCCTTTCCAAGTGACAGTAGGGGCAGCAAGGCATGTATTGTATTATTGCCATCGAGGATAACAAGATGGGGTTTTTATCATATTGCATGAATTTATCCCTCTACATCATGTCATCTTGCTTAAGGCGTTACCCTGTTGTTATGAACTTAATACTCTAGATGCATGCTGGATAGCGGTCGATGTGTGGAGTAATAGTAGTAGATGCAGGCAGGAGTCGGTCTACTTGTCTTGGACGTGATGCCTATATACATGATCATACCTAGATATTCTCATAACTATGCTCAATTCTGTCAATTGCTCAACGGTAATTTGTTCACCCACCGTAAAATACTTATGCTCTTGAGAGAAGCCACTAGTGAAACCTATGGCCCCCAGGTCTATCTTCATCATATTAATCTTCCAACACTTAGTTATTTACTTTGCTTTTTTACTTTGCATCTTTATCATAAAAATACAAAAAAATTATCTTATCATATATATCAGATCTCACTCTCGTAAGTGACCGTGAAGGGATTGACAACCCCTTATCGCGTTGGTTGCGAGGATTTATTTGTTTTGTGTAGGCGCGAGGGACTGGCGCGTAGCCTCCTACCTGATTGATACCTTGGTTCTCAAAAACTGAGGAAAATACTTACGCTACTTTGCTGCATCACCCTTTCCTCTTCAAGGGAAAAACAACGCAATGCTCAAGAGGTAGCAATCTGATGTCTGCTTGTGCTTTATTATCATAGTGGCAAACTTTGATGCCCAGTGGATGTAATATGCCATGATTTCTTTATTGTATAGTCTAGATTTTTTCCTATTCATGATGCTGCAGTTATTTTAATGGACCATGATGCCGCAGTAAACCGGCCAAACCGTAAAATTACGGTACATAATCGGGCCATCATGCAAATCACTATGTATGATCCGCATCATGGGCCCCGTCATCTTGGTCCATTAACAGGCCTAAATGTAAACTGGCCCACTAGTAGATTTGGGCCTTTAATAGGCCAAGTAAACCGTCGGCCCTATTTTCCTAAGAAAACTCAATGGGCTTTTAGGAGGCTGAAAAGTAGGTTGGGCCTGGAAAGTGCCAAACAGCTCACTGGCCAGCAGCAGGCCGAAATAGACCCGGGCCCATGATTGTGCCAATCAAATCATGGGCTTATAATAGGCCAAAATTGTCTCGGTCCTTGTTTGGCCCAATCAGATTATCGTCTGTGAGCAGGCTGGATGCAAACGGGGCCATAGTTAGGCCAACTATATGATGGGCTTTTAACAGGCCGAAATGTTAAACGGGCCTTTAACAGGCCGAAACTAATATCAGGCCGAATTACTAAATGGGCCTTTATCAAGTGGGCCCAAAAGCATAGCGTCCAGTTGACGGGCCGAATCTGATATGGGCCATAATTTAGCCCAAAACCTCTCAAAGGGCTGGACCTGATCTGGGCCATAATTTGGCCCAGAACGTGGGAGGATTTTAAGGGGCCGGATCTCATATGGGCCTTTATTAGGCCCAGAACATGGCAGACTATTAATGGACCGGATCAAATATGGGCCGGCATTTGGCCCAAAACATGGCAGCCTGTTAATGGGCCGGCCTACTAGTGTCATCAAAATCTTTAGGGCCTTCAGCTAGGCCGATCCATTATGGTCGGCGAAATCTCATGGGCCTTTAGCTGGCCTGGCCCATTATGGTCTGCAAAATCTTGTGGGCCTTTAGCTGGGTCGGCCCATTATGGTCCGCAAAATCTCGCGGGCCTTTAGCTGGGCCGGACCATTATGGCCCGCAAAATCTAGTGGGCCTTTAGCTGGGCCGGCCCATTATGGTCTGCAAAATCTCATGGGCCTTTTGCTGAGCCGGCCCATTATGGACCGCAAAATCTTGTGGGCCTTTAGTTGGGCCAGCCCATTTAAACTTTATGGGCCACTTTTGGGCCGGTCCATGTGTCAACATTTCATAAGCACATCTCGCCCATTGGATGAGTGACACATGTGCCAACAGGGAGCTGACACGTGTTTCCTCCAGCCAATGATGATTTTACACGTGGAAAATCGCCATTGGTCCGGGCTGTTAACGGGTTATCGGATCCAAAACTAGACCCGATAGTTTAACGGTGTTCCATTACGGTGGATGCCACGTGCCGTTCACCCTTGACGAAAGCACTTCTGTAACACATGATTTTTCGTCATGGAAGTGGACACTTTCGTGATGATAATTTTGGTAATGTCATGGAACACTTCTACGACAGCACAGGTATGACTATCTTGATTCTGTCATAAAATCGTCATGGATGTACATGCATGACAAAAAACGCGACCTACTGTGACAAACACGTATCATCACGGAAGTGTATTTTTTTGTAGTGTTTACCTCCTCTAGTTGCAACTCTAACAGCAAAGTCATGCATATTATGATTCATTTCATCAAGTAATTCTCTTTGAGATTTAGCAACTTGTTCTAATTGAGTTTGAACCATAGAAGCATGTTTTCCAACACCTCTAACATCATTTGATATTCTAGATAACAAGTCACTCAAGCGAGCAATCATATCAGAATTATATTTCAATTGTTTCATAACATTTGCATTGAAGTGACCTTGTTTTCTAATATAATTTTCAAACTCATAAAGGCATTGGCTAGGATGCATATTGTGAGGATTGTCATTTTCATTAAACTTCATAAGAGAATTTACCTCTACCACCTTAGGCATTGGTGGTGTATTAAGCCCATGTATTTCTTCAATAGGAGGTAAATTTTTAACATCCTCGACTTTAATACCTTTTTCCTTCATAGATTTCTTTGTCTCTTGCATATCTTCGGGACTGAGATATAATATACCCCTCTTCTTCGGAGTGGGTTTAGGCGGTGGTTCAGGAATAGTCCAATCATCATAATTTTTCATTATTTTATTCAACAATTCTTCAGCTTGAGCAATAGTTAGTTCCCTAAAAACACAACCAGCACAACTATCTAGGAAGTCCCTAGAAGCATCGGTTAGTCCATTATAGAAGATATCAAGAATTCCATTTTTCTTAAGAGGATGATCAGGCAAAGCATTAAGTAACTGGCAAAGCCTCCCCCAAGCTTGTGGGAGACTCTCTTCTTTCGTTTGCATAAAATTAAATATTTCCTGTAAGGCAGCTTGTTTCATATGAGTAGGAAAATATTTTTCAGAGAAGTAATAAACCATATCCTGGGGACCACGCACACAACCAGGAGCAAGAGTAGTATTGTACCAAGCTTTAGCATCACCCTTTAATGAGAAAGGAAATAATTTGAGAATAAAGTAATAACGAGTTTTCTCATCATGTGTAAAAAGGGTGGCTATATGATTCAACTTAGTAAGATGTGCCACAACAGTTTCAGTTTCATAACCATGGAAATGATCAGATTCAACCAGAGTAATTAACTCTGGGTCGACAGAGAATTCATAATCCTTATCATCAATACAGATAGGTGAAGTAGCAAACTTAGGATCACATTTCAGTCTAGCATTCAGAGATTTTTCTTTATACTTGTGTAGTAATTTCTCTAGATCATCTCTATCATTGCAAGCAAGAATATCTCTAGTTGCTTCTTCACTCATAACATAACCTTTCGGTATCTTAGGCAATTCATATCTAGGAAGGCTAGTTCTAGCAGGTGTTTTAGGAGATTCAATTTCAAGCTCATCATCAGATTCAACAACATCATGTTGTATAACTCTAGCAATTTGTCTATCAAGAAATTCACCAAGTGGCACATCATCATTATCAAGAAAGGTACTAGCATCATCATAAGCATCATTCATATTAGAAGTAGCATCATCAATAACTTGCGACATATCAGAACTAATAGCAGGTGGTGGTGTTGCAAGTTTATTCATAACAGAAGGTGAATCTAAAGCAGAACTGGATGGCAGTTCCTTTCCTTCCCTCGTCCTTGAGGGAAATATCTTAGTATTTGGATCCTTCAGATTCTTCATAGTGATAATATGATAATAATCCCAAGTGACTTAACAAATATAGCTATGCTCCCCGGCAACGGCGCCAGAAAAAAGTCCTGATAACCCACAAGTATAGGGGGTTGCAATAGTTTTCGAGGGTAGAGTATTCAACCCAAATTTATAGATTCGACACAAGGGGAGCCAATGAATATTTGAAGGTATTAGCAGCTGAGTTGTCAATTCAACTACACCTGAAGATTAATTATCTGCAGAAAAGTGATCAGTAGCAGAGTAGTTTGATAGTTTTGATAGTAGTGACAGTAGCAACGGTAACAGTAACAGTGGTAGCAATATTTTTTAGCAAGTGTAATAGTGATGGTAGCAGTAGTAACGCAGCAAAATCAATAAGGATAAATTCGTAGGCATTGGATCGGTGACTTGTTGGATGATATTCATCATGAGACAATTATAACCTAGGGCGATACGGCACTAGCTCAAGTTCATTTATATAATGTAGGCATGTATTTCGTAAATAGTCATACGTGCTTTATTAAAAGAACTTGCATGCCATCTTTTGTCCTACCCTCCCGTGGTAGCGGGGTCCATATTGGAAACTAAGGGATATTAAGCCCTCCTTTTAATAGAGAACGGAACAAAACATTAACACATAGTGAATACATGAACTCAAACTACGGTCATCACCGTGAGTGGGCTTGGTTGTTGTCACTCTGGGGTTGCCGAATCATAATCGTAGTAGGTGACTATAACTTGCAAGATCAGATCTAGAACATGGATATAATAATGATAACATAAACGGTTCAGATCTGAAATCATGGCACACGGGCCCAAAGTGACAAGCATTAAGCATGGCAAATTCATAGCAACATCAATCTAAGAACATAGTGGATACTAGGGATCAGGCCCTAACAAAACTAACTCTATTACATGATGAATCTCATCCAACTCCTCACCGACTAGCGAGTCTACGAAGGAATTACTCACTCTCGGTGGGGAGCATCATGGAATTGGCGATGGAGAAGGGTTGGTGATGACGAAGAACGAAGATCCCCTCTCCGGAGCCCCATACGGACTCCAGATCTGCCCTCTTGAGGAAGAACAGGGCTTGGCGGCGGCTCCGTCTCGTGGATCACGATAATTCTTTCCCCCTGATTTTTTTCTAGAATAATGTGAATTTATAGTATCAGGGGGGTCATCAGCGGGGCCACCAGGTGGGTACAACCCACTTGAGCGTGCCAGGAGAGGGGGGCGCGCCCTGGTGGGTTGTGCCCACCCAGGGGCCCCTCTCCGGTGGGTCTTGGCTCCAAAAATTATTATTATTGGTATAAAAAATCTTCAAAAAATTTCGTTTCATCCCGAGAACTTTTATTTCTGCACAAAAACAATACCATGGTAGTTCTGCTGAAAACAATGTCAGTCTGGGGTTAGTTTCATTCAAATTATGCAAATTAGAGTCCAAAACAAGAGGAAAACGTGAGAAAAAGTAGATACGTTGGAGACGTATCAATGCTTTGTATGATGGGTCATGTGACCCCTATTTATAATGTGATGTTATGTATGGCTCTTCGGAGCCTCTTAAATAAATACTTTGAATCGTAGAGTTATGTTGTGATGCCATGTTGTATCTACACATATCGTGCCTATTTGTGTGTATGTTTGAAATGCATTGTTATGTGTGGGATTCAACACCTAGTTATCTGCCTTTGGTAGTCTTTCCTACAGGGAAATGCCTCCTAGTGCTTCCACTGAGCCTTGGTAGTTCACTACTACTCCGGAACACATGGATTGACCGGCATGTATCCTTCTTTGCTCCTGTGTGTGTCCCTACGGGGAAATGACATGCATTGTTCCTTTAAGTCCTTGTAGCTTGCTATGACTTCGGTTCATATACATTGATGACCGCCACGTGCATTGCTGGGTTAGCCATGCCTATCCGATTACGTTTGTGCCACCTTGGTTTATGACTTGTCATGTCGACCCGGATTCTCTATCATATGGATGCTAGCATCACAATCATATACATGAGCCAAAAGATGTAAACGGTCCCAGCCAAGGTAAAGGCGGCAGCCGTGGGTTACCGTGCATGAGGCCGTAAAGTGATATGATATGTTTTATGCTAGATCGTTGTGACTTAGGATCGGGGTCCCGACACGAGCCAAGAAGGCATCGTGGATGCTTGGAGGATATAGGACGTTGGGAATCATAATTCAACTACTGTTGACGTCAAATCGCTGTGGAAAATCGTGGATTGCTGAGTTTTACTATTTTATAGTTCCTTCAGCGCCCAGATTCCTTCATGCATTTCTTTGACAATAATTAATCCATTCACAGTTGTTTTGTCAAAATGAAATTAACTATAGAGTAACCACGAAACTTTTGGCCACCTAACATCTGATCCGTTCACCGTGGAAGTACACCGCTATGAAATGCTACTTTCCTATCAACAATCATGATAAAATCAAGCAATATTTTGAAATAGAACAGCTTCAAACAAAAGGGAGTCTGTTGTGTTAGATGCCAGGGACTTGTATTTCTTTATATTGTACGGATAGTTGTTTGATTCACAGCATTGTAATTTGTAATATGTATTTTTGAAAATTGCATTATGCTTTAAGAAAAGAATTCCACTGAGTCCTGTTTCTAGAAAATACATTTATGGTTTTTCATGGTGCTAGTATAAATATAAAGTAATTTTAAGTATTGTATGATGCAAATGAAACGAAAAATAAAGAAGTACGTACTCCATAAGTAGTAACATATGTGACATAACTGTAACTATTTAGAAAAAGAATATCAGAAACAAAAAAGGCTCGGAATAGAAGTTTCCGACCACGGTTGCCTTCTTCTTCCTTCCATCCTCTCCTCCATCCCTCTCACGGAAGAGAATAAGATAACCACCGCCATGCTCCCCCACATGCCCATGCCCGAACAATTCATCCCCATGTGCAAGCCCAATCGCCCCCGTGACCCAACGAGCCATCGAAGCCAATAGATTTTCCAACTACGCATGGAGCGAGAATTCAATCTTCGCGTGTGACCGGTCTCACCTGGAATTCCTGCAAGGATCCACCCAGGAAGAGGAACAGAGCAATCCCATCGCCACACATTTCTCCCCGCTCTTCGGACGGCGGAGCCGCCATAAACCTCCCCTAAAGCTCCTTCATTAGCCTCTGATCATCATCTGTTCCGCCAAGAATCCCCCAAGGCAAGAGGGCCCGCTCCAAGATCCGATCGTTTTGTGAGTTGTTCAATCGCAATCCCTGTAAATTTCCTAGGAAAGAAACCAGGGATCGTGGACGCAGGCGGGAGACAACTTCCATTTCCCATCGGTTGTTGGCGTGGCTCGCCGCGGTATTTTCTGACAAGGGGTGGGAAGGGAGGCCCGTACGGTTCTTGATCCCGTGGAGAGCCGCAGCTGTCGACTCCAATGCAGCCGGACCCTAAAGGCCCCGGGAGGGAGAAGGCGCACGCTCGGCTGCCGCCGCCGGTGACGGCGCCGTCGGTGGGGCGGCCGGCGTCGGTGCTGCCGCACAAGACGGCGAACGTGCGCGACCACTACCGCATCGGGAAGAAGCTGGGACAGGGGCAGTTCGGCACGACGTACCTGTGCGTGGACAAGGAGGACGGCGGCGAGTACGCGTGCAAGTCCATCCCCAAGCGCAAGCTGCTGTGCCGCGAGGATTACGAGGATGTCTGGCGCGAGATCCAGATCATGCATCACCTGTCGGAGCACCCCAATGTGGTTCGCATCCGCGGCGCCTACGAGGACGCCCTCTTCGTGCACCTGGTCATGGAGCTCTGCGCCGGCGGCGAGCTCTTCGACCGCATCGTGGCCAAGGGGCACTACAGCGAGCGTGCCGCTGCCCAACTCATCAGGACGATCGTGGGGGTGGTAGAGGGGTGCCACTCGCTCGGTGTCATGCATCGGGACCTCAAGCCGGAGAACTTCCTCTTCGCGAGCACGGCCGAGGACGCCCCACTCAAGGCCACGGACTTTGGGCTTTCCGTCTTCTACAAGCCTGGTTGGTTGCTATTTCGTTAAATTATTTGATTTGATTGATGCAACAATTAGCGATGCTCTTGGTGTTAAATTGATCTTGGTATTTACGGCAACCTTATCAATACGCCATTTGAATAGATTGCTCAGTTGAGGAATGAAAATATCCATATGGTTTATATTTAATTGACGAAAAATCAATATGATATGGTAGTTTGACGGAAAATCAATAATGCTACTCCCTCCGATCCATATTAATTGTAGCTGATTTGATTTAGTACAACGGTGGGAGCACTGTAAATGCTATGTGGTTTGACTGTTTTGATCTTTGAAGTCAATTTTATACTCTTTTACATAACGGAGGTATGTTACATAACCATATTTTTTTGTAATGTTGCCCAATAATCTGATGGAAATTCATAAAGTCGCAATAAGTAATTCTAGCCTGGATTAGAGGATAAGTTTGGTAAATGGGTATCAATACTTATATTGGTCAAATATGGTACAGTACAATATTGTGGGCTATGAAAGTGGTTTCCAGTTATTGACTTTGGCTGGGAAACATTAGCAATTTTGGGTATATGGCCTTCCATGGGCTGGACATCTAGCTTCTACGTATGTGCTTACTGTTGTGTTACTGTACCATAGTTAATTTTTCTTTTTGAAAGAAAGCCAAAGTTCAGCGCGGCTAACTAATCCACTAGTACCTTAGTTCATGAGACACAACTTCGTAGAATATGAAAGTACTCGTACATGTTAAGCTGTATTGCGAACTGCGATGTATGGATTCTTTTTGTCCTCCACGCTGAAAATTGCTGCAGACAGGAGAGCTTATGTTCACAGGGTTGCACTTTAAAGAATGACATCACTGCAAAAAATTTGATTGTGTTACAAGACGTTGCTTAATATTTTCTAGAACATATACACTGTTAACATGTCGGTGCAGCTAAATCTCTGGCCACCCACATGTTTACAAAATCGAGTCAATAACATGCCAAATAACAATACTTCCTGGCTCCATACATGGGCACTGAGCAGCAAAAGAATGTGAAACAGAATTACAGAAACAAGAACAAGATACAGTTTTATAGTCAATAAAACTAGACAACTGAAGGAACTTTGCTTCACGGAGCTGTTAAATGTGTATGTGAGGACATGTGGGACAACTTAGTGATTAATATTTTGTCAAGATAAATTTTTGTTGCTAGCAGAACAGAATTTGTCAAAGTCGCACCTGCGCTGCCATGCTTAATTTAGTGCATAGTGACTAGTTAATGGAATCTTGAGTTAATGCGGTCTACCATTTTATTTCGCTAGAAATGAAATGATTAATAGAACTTGCACTAAAAGTTTGTTGACAATGAAAACTCTCCCTTCTCGTTTTTCAGGAGATAAATTTGCAGATGTTGTTGGGAGTCCCTATTATGTTGCACCTGAGGTGCTTCTAAAATGCTATGGCCCAGAAGCTGATGTCTGGAGTGCCGGAGTAATTCTGTACATTTTGCTGTGTGGTGTACCTCCGTTTTGGGCAGGTAGATTATTTACTGTTCGAACCATTGAACTGCTAGGTCTAGATCTATTATCATTTGCCAACATTACCATGTTTGAGTGAATAAAATCTGTTCTTCTCCTCTCAGAAAGCGAAACAGGAATTTTCAAGCAGGTTTTGCGAGGTAAGCTTGACTTGGAAACTGAACCATGGCCTAGTATCTCTGATAGTGCTAAAGATCTAGTTCGTAAGATGCTTATCCGTGATCCTACAAAGAGAGAGACTGCTCATGAGGTTCTGTGTAAGTCTTGCTCTGTCATTCCCTGTGTCACATAAGTGTATTTTTACTAATAATAACAATGCTGCATGCATCTCCGGATGCAGAGACGGGGGAGGTTCTCCCTTCCATTATCTGAAAGAAGTAATAACAATGGTATTTCCCATGTCAGGTCATCCATGGATTGTTGATGATTCTGTTGCACCTGACAAACCTATTGATTCTGCTGTTTTGTCAAGGCTGAAACACTTTTCTGCAATGAACAAGCTGAAGAAGATGGCATTGAGGGTATGGAATCTTTTTGTCCTGTTAGTGACATGTAGCAGACATTGCACGCTAAATTCACTACTCTGTCTTTGCACATCAGTAGAGTTAGTGCTCTATTACAACATTACATTATTGCTTCCTTTTTCTGACACTTCTATTATACATACAAACACTGACTAGAATGCGTTCACTGAAAATGGAAGTCTCAAGTGAAATTATTTCATAACTATCACGCATATGTAACGAAGGAAATTGAGATTTTAATAAGAAATATAAATTATTGTGTACCAATCTTGTCAGTGGGCCTTGTCTCTTTGTGATTTGTATGATTGTACAATCTTGTTTGCTTGGACTCTTGGTGAAGTGGCATCTCGCAGAATAATGTGGTAATATTTTTGCAACTGCTGAATAAAGATGGCAGCAAAGTGCAACGTGAATTATCTTGTACCTTGATCTTTTCAGGGACCAAGCGTGTTTGTGTTCTTGCAGGTCATTGCTGAAAGTCTATCTGAGGAGGAGATCGGTGGCTTAAAAGAATTGTTTAAAATGATTGATACTGACAATAGTGGGACAATAACTTATGAAGAACTGAAGGATGGCTTGAAAAGGGTGGGATCCGATCTAATGGAACCTGAAATCCAGTCTTTGATGGATGCGGTTAGTACTACAGTCTTGTTGAGTCCATAGGTCGTAATTGCAGTCCAGCACTTTTTAGATAGTAGTACGCACCATTGAGTTTTATCCATCTTTTTCAGGCTGATATTGACAACAGCGGATCCATCGACTATGGTGAATTCTTAGCAGCTACATTGCATGTGAATAAACTGGAGAGGGAGGAAAATTTGGTGTCAGCATTCGCATTCTTTGATAAAGATGGAAGTGGCTTTATAACGATTGATGAGCTCTCGCAAGCATGCGAGAAATTTGGCCTTTCTGACGTTCATCTTGAGGATATGATCAAGGATGTGGATCAAAATAATGTTTGTCTTTTTAGCATTGTTTTTCACCACTCCATTCTTCTCAGCTGTGACTTATAATAGACTTATCACTTGACATATAAATAATTTTGTAGGATGGACAAATTGATTACAGTGAGTTTGCGGCTATGATGAGAAAGGGTAATGCTGGTGGCTCCAGTGGGACCAGTGGGGCTGTTGGGGCAGGAAGGAGAACCATGAGGAACAGCCTGCATGTGAATCTGGGCGAAATATTGAGGCCCGGTGGATCCACCTAACTCGTATATGAGAGGGTTGTGCTTTCCAGATACTACTGTCTGAAGTGTTCACCTGGATCCATCGGAACAAGTGATATAGTTTGGCCACTGGGACGCTGTTGAATTTTACTAGTAGTGCTAAGTAGTTGAGCAAAGCATACTATGGTATTTTTAGTGTAACAAAAATTTAGGTGTTTGACATGCCATATAAGTTTCTTTTTGTTTTATGATGATAAATTTATGTTTGTATCCATATCAACTTTTGTTGTTAAAGCACAAATTATTGTTGGGTTTTTCATTAAGGTAGGTATTGATTTTGTTCCATACGTATATTCTAATGGCTTGTGTTTTAAACATGTGCTTGTAATAGAGACAAATTTGTACGAAAATACACAGGTGAACATGGTTCCACACGCACCCACATGAATAATAAATTCAAAGAAAATACTAGAAATAAACAAAAAATCTGAAATTTTGGGATATCAAACTGACATTGGGGTATTTTGGAGTGAAGAAAGTACAATCTGATGTTACTGTTCCTTTAAATAGTGTTTTTGAATATAGCACAGATTTTGTCTTTTTTGCCCAGATTGCCATGGGTGTCATTTCTTTGTGAAACATCGTACTCAAGTAGAATGGTCGATCATGTATACTACAAAAAGATTCAGTTTCTTTTTTAGTTTTTCTTTCGCATTTACTATTCATAGTGGGTGCATGTGGAACCATGTCCCAAAATATCATATCCCAAATTTTTACTATTAGTGTGAGTTATTACTTGAGTTGAAAGGGTGGGCGACACATAAGGTGCAACATTGCTCTCTAAGCCAGTGTGGAGTTGTAACCGTAAGTACAGATTTTGTGAGTCACAAATCACAAACTTTCTTAGATAACGAGCTAATATTGCATTCATTAAGGATTGAAATGTTGCAAGAGCATTAGTTAGCCCAAACGGCATAATTATGTATTCATAAAGGCCCATATCAATAGAGAATGCAGTTTTGGATATATCCTCAGAGGCCATCTAGAATTTGATGATATCCACTTCTCAGATCAAGCTTTGAAAATACTTTTGCTCCTTTCTATTTATCCAAAGGTCTTCTATCACTGGTATAGGGTACTTTCTTTTAACTGTAATTACATTGAGTTTGCTAGTGCAAAGCCTCCAATATCCATCTTTTTTTTTTCACTAATAAGCTGGAGAGGGGTACGGGCTACTGTTTTGGTCTGCATAATGATTTCATAATTTTAGCCTCTGTTGTGAGTGGAATTGTGTGGTCACAAAACCTAGTAGGTGATAATGTAGAAGATTCACTGAATCACTACTTCTAGCATACCAAATTGCAGTATGCATATCTCTTGGTTTTAAATACTCCATGTGACTTGGAATATAAGGAGATAGCCTTGACACAAAGCTACTTACGTAGTAATCTCTAGGAATGGCTGGATTGTCTCTCCTCATTAGGTTCATAGCCTGCTCAAATGGATCAATGTAATCAGCCAATGTAGATGATTGCACTAGACTATGGAAAGTCTTCGCATTATCACACAAAGACGTCATAGAAAACCTCTTAGTCAAGTAGGTAGATAACCTGACACAAGGCCGGGATGTTCTTAGCTAGAACCTTACTACATTGGGATCTTTCATAATAGACTCTATGTATCGTGCGCTAATGCATTCTGAGGTACCAGTGAGTAATAACAAGAAAATTTGGAAGTCAAAGATTCCACTAAAAGTTAAAATCATCATGTGGTATCTTTGTAGGGGAGTTGTGCAAATCAAACACAACCTTGCACGACGCAACTGGCCAGGACGTAAGCAGTGTTGCTTTTGCGCTCATGACGAGACAATCAAGCACCTCTTTTTCCAATGCAAGTTTGCACGTTCTACATGGCCAGTCATCCAAATAGCGTAAAATTTGTATCCGCCCACAAGTATTGCCAATATATTTGGTCATTGGTTGGACGGTATCTCAAATAAGTTCAAAACGCTAATAAGGGAGGGAGCGTATGCCTTACTTTGGTCGCTTTGCCTATGTAGAAATGATTTAATTTTTAATGAGAAAAATGCTCCTCTACAGATTATTTTCCGTTGTATGCACTTGCTTCGTATGTGGTCTACACTACAACGACCGGAGCACTAACCGTTGTTCAAGGTGGTGTGTACACGGTTGGAGCAGGCGGCTATGGAGGTTTTTTCCCAACATGGATGGCATTATAACCTCCAAATCGATCTACCTTCGTTTTTGACATAGGCATAGTGTCGGTCTATAGGACTCTATTGTTGCTGACTTGTCATTTTTGTTACTTTTCCTTTTGCCAGAATTTTGTTGTTTGGCCGTGTGCATCCTAATTATCTAGAGGCCGGGTGGTACTCATAATGTTTTGTATCCACTTGATGCTACATTTTAAGATAATAAAAGTGCCCTTTATAGAAAAAAGGTACATAACCAATGCCATGGCATATTGTTTGCAGTGTACCATGTGCCTCTCCACCATTGTATAGTTGGTCCTTTCAAATAGGATATACCTAGCTCAGTTATGTGCTCTGAAGGAGTTCTAGCGGATGCAAAATATTGCTCCAAGTTCTGTCTCCAAGCATTAACGTTTAGACCATCAAATTAATAGATATTTTACTTGGTAGGTTTGACAATTAACACTGCTCTTCTACGCTCAACTGGGGTAGTAGGTCTCTGCCTTCTGAAATTTCCTTCCACAACTTCCTTTTCCACATATTCTTCATACATTATTTGTTGCTATGTTATGTGGCCTTTGTTGGGGAACGTAGTAATTTCAAAAAAATTCCTACGCACACGCAAGATCATGGTGATGCATAGCAACGAGAGGGGAGAGTGTTGTCTACGTACCCTCGTAGACCGAAAGCGGAAGCGTTAGCACAACACGGTTGATGTAGTCATACTCCTTCACGATCCGACCGATCAAGTACCGAACGTACGGCACCTCCGAGTTCAGCACACGTTCTGCCCGATGACATCCCTTGAACTCCGATCTAGCCGAGTGTTGAGGGAGAGTTTCGTCAGCACGACGGCGTGGTGACGATGATGACGTTCTACCGACGCAGGGCTTCGTCTAAGCACCGCTACAGTATTATCGAGGTAGACTATGGTGGAGGGGGCACCGCACACGGCTAAAAAAATCAAGCGATCAATTGTTGTGTCTATGGGGTGCCCCTGCCCTTGTATATAAAGGAGCAAGGGGGGGGGGGTGCGGCCGACCTAGAGAGGGGCGCGCCAGGAGGAGTCCTACTCCTACCGGGAGTAGGAGTCCCCCCTTTTCCTTGTTGGACTAGGAGAGAGAGGGAAAAGAGGTGGAGGAGAAGAAGGAAGGGGGGCGCCGCCCCCCTCTCCTTGTCCTATTCGGACTAGGGGGGAGGGGGCGCGGCCCATGCCCTGGCCGCCTCTCCTCTCTTTCCACCAAGGCCCACTAAGGACCATTAAGTCCCCCGGGGGGGGGGGGGTTCCGGTAACCTCCCAGTACTCCGGTAAAATCCCGATTTCACCCGGAACACTTCCGATATCCAAACATAGGCTTCCAATATATCAATCTTCATGTCTCGACCATTTCGAGACTCCTCGTCATGTCCGTGATCACATCCGGGACTCTGAACAACCTTCGGTACATCAAAACATATAAACTCATAATATAACTGTCATCGAAATGTTAAGCATGCGGACCCTACGGGTTCGAGAACTATGTCGACATGACCGAGACATGTCTTCGGTCAATAACCAATAGCGGAACCTGGATGTTCATATTGGCTCCCACATATTCTATGAAGCTCTCTATCGGTCAGACCGCATAACAACATACGTTGTTCCCTTTGTCATCGGTATGTTACTTGCCCGAGATTCGATCGTCGGTATCTCAATACCTAGTTCAATCTCGTTACCGACAAGTCTCTTTACTCATCCCGTAATACATCATCCCGCAACTAACTCATTAGTTGCAATGCTTGCAAGGCTTAAGTGATGTGCATTACCGAGAGGGCCCAGAGATACCTCTCCGACAATCGGAGTGACAAATCCTAATCTCGAAATACGCCAACCCAACAAGTACCTTCGGAGACACCTGTAGAGCACCTTTATAATCACCCAGTTACGTTGTGATGTTTGGTAGCACACAAAATGTTCCTCTGGTAAACGGGAGTTGCATAATCTCATAGTCATAGGAACATGTATAAGTCATGAAGAAAGCAATAGCAACATACTAAACGATCGGGTGCTAAGCTAACGCAATGGGTCAAGTCAATCACATCATTCTCCTAATGGTGTGATCCTGTTAATCAAATGACAACCCATGTCAATGGTTAGGAAACTTAACCATCTTTGATCAATGAGCTAGTCAAGTAGAGGCATACTAGTGACACTCTGTTTGTCTATGTATTCACACATGTATTATGTTTCCGGTTAATACAATTCTAGCATGAATAATAAACATTTATCATGATATAAGAAAATAAATAATAACTTTATTATTGCCTCTAGGGCATATTTCCTTCAGTCTCCCACTTGCACTAGAGTCAATTATCTAGATTACACAGTAATGATTCTAACACCCATGGAGTCTTGGTGCTGATCATGTTTTGCTCGTGGAAGAGGCTTAGTCAACGGGTCTGCAACATTTAGATCCGTATGTATCTTGCAAATTTCTATGTCTCCCACCTGGACTAAATCCCGGATGGAATTGAAGCGTCTCTTGATGTGCTTGGTTCTCTTGTGAAATCTGGATTCCTTCGCCAAGGCAATTGCACCAGTATTGTCACAAAAGATTTTCATTGGACCCGATGCACTAGGTATTACACCTAGATCGGATATGAACTCCTTCATCCAGACTCCTTCATTTGCTGCTTCCGACGCAGCTATGTACTTCGCTTCACACGTAGATCCCGCCACAACGCTTTGTTTAGAACTGCATCAACTGACAGCTCCACCGTTCAATGTAAACACGTATCCGGTTTGCGATTTAGAATCGTCCAGATCAGTGTCAAAGCTTGCATCAATGTAACCGTTTACGATGAGCTCTTTGTCACCTCCATAAATGAGAAACATATCCTTAGTCCTTTTCAGATATTTCAGGATGTTCTTGATCGCTGTCCAGTGATCCACTCCTGGATTACTTTGGTACCTCCCTGCTAGACTTATAGCAAGGCACACATCAGGTCTGGTACACATCATTGCATACATGATAGAGCCTATGGCTGAAGCATAGGGAACATCTTTTATTTTCTCTCTATCTTCTGCAGTGGTCGGGCATTGAGTCTTACTCAATTTCACACCTTGTAACACATGCAAGAACTCTTTCTTTGCTTGATCCATTTTGAACTTCTTCAAAACTTTGTCAAGGTATGTGCTTTGTGAAAGTCCAATTAAGCGTCTTGATCTATCTCTATAGATCTTGATGCCCAATATGTAAGCAGCTTCACCGAGGTCTTTCATTGAAAAACTCTTATTCAAGTATCCCTTTATGCTATCCAGAAATTCTATATCATTTCCAATCAACAATATGTCATCCACACAATAATATTAGAAATGCTACAGAGCTCCCACTCACTTTCTTGTAAATACAGGCTTCTCCAAAAGTCTGTATAAAACCAAATGCTTTGATCACACTATCAAAGCGTTTATTCCAACTCTGAGAGGCTTGCACCAGTCCATAAATGGATAGCTGGAGCTTGCACACTTTGTTAGCTCCATTTCGATCGACAAAACCTTCTCGTTGCATCATATACAACTGTTCTTCCAGAAATCCATTCAGGAATGCAGTTTTGACATCCATTTGCCAAATTTCATAATCATAAAATGCGGCAATTGCTAACATGATTCGGACAGACTTAAGCATCGCTACGGGTGAGAAGGTCTCATCATAGTCAATCCCTTGAACTTGTCGAAAACATTTTGCAACAAGTCGAGCTTTATAGACAGTAACATTACCGTCAGCGTCAGTCTTCTTCTTGAAGATCCATTTATAATCAATTGCTTGCCGATCAACAGGCAAGTCAACCAAAGTCCACACTTTGTTCTCATACAAGGATCCCATCTCAGATTTCATGGCTTCAAGCCATTTTGCGGAGTTTGGGCTCACCATCGCTTCTTCATAGTTCGTAGGTTCGTCATGGTCTAGTAACATAATGTAACGCCCTCGATGCGGCTATATCTCCTACATGTCGAAGCACGACTTAGAGGCATAACCGCATTGAAAGCAATGTCGCAAGTAAGGTAATCTTCACAACAACCCATGTAAATAGATAATAAAAGGGAAGGTACATAGTTGGCTTACACTCGCCACGTCAAACAAAGTACACAAATAGCATTACAATCATCCAATCACTCATGGTCCGACTACGGTACCAAAATAAAAGATCAACCCCAACAAGCGACATGGTCCCGATCGCCCCAACTAGGCACCACTACTGATCATCAGGGAAAGACACATAGTAGCGACGGGAGGCTTCATCGAACTCCCACTTGAGCTCAAGCGCATCATCTGGAACGGAGTCATCAGGCCATGCATCTGGTTTGGAAGTAATCTGTGAGCCACGGGGACTCAGCAATCTCGCACCCTTGCGATCAAGACTATTTAAGCTTATAGGTAAGGTAAGGTAATATGTGGAGCTGCAGCAAGCGACTAGCATATATGGTGGCTAACCTGTTCGCAAAAGAGAGCGAGAAGAGAAGGCAAAGCACAAACGAAGAACTAGAGAACCAACCTACGACAAAACATTACTCCAACACCGTGTTCACTTCCCGGACTCCGCCGAGAAGAGACCATCACGGTAGCACACACAGTTGATTCATTTTAATTAAGTTAAGGTTCAAGTTGTCTACAACCGGACATTAACAAATTCCCATCTGCCCATAACCGCGGGCACGGCTTTCGAAAGTTCAAATCCGTGCAGGGGAGTCCCAACTTAGCCCATCACAAGCTCCCACGGTCAACGAAGGATAAACCTTCTCCCGAGACATTCCGATCAGACTCGGTATCCCGGTTCTACAAGACAACCTCGACAAAGATAAAACAAGACCAGCAACACCGCCCGAATGTGCTGACAAATCCCGATAGGAGCTGCACATATCTCGTTCTCAGGGCACACTTAGATAGGTCAAGCTACGAGTAAAACCAACCCTCGAGTTTCCCCGAGGTGGCCCCGCAGGCTGCCCAGTTCGGACCAACACTCAGAGGAGCATTGGCCCGGGGGGGGGGGGGTTTAAATAAGATGACCCTTGGGCTCCAGAAACCCAAGGGAAAAAGAGGCTAGGTGGCAAATGGTAAAACCAAGGTTGGGCATTGCTGGAGGAGTTTTATTCAAGGCGAACTGTCAAGGGGTTCCCATTATCACCCAACCGCGTAAGGAACGCAAAATCCAGGAACATAACACCGATATGACGGAAAACTAGGGCGACAAGAGTGGAACAAAACATTAGGCAAAAGGCCGAGCCTTCCACCCTTTACCAAGTATATAGATGCATTAAGATAACAAGATAATATAGTGATATCCCAACAAGAAAATAATGTTCCAACAAGGAACGATCTCCAATCTTCACCTGCAACTAGCAACGCTATAAGAGAGGCTGAGCAAAGCGATAACATAGCCAATCAACGGTTTGCTAGGACAAGGTGGGTTAGAGGTTTGACATGGCAATTTGGGAGGCATGATAAGCACGTGGTAGGCATCATAGAATAGGCATAGCAAAAGAGCGAACATCTAGCAAAGCAAAGATAGAAGTGATTTCGAGGGTATGATCATCTTGCCTGCAAAGTTGTCAGAGTTGACTGGATCCTCGAAAGCAAACTCAACGGGCTCCTCGTTAGCGAACTCGTCTCCCAGCTCTACCCAATAAAGACAAAACAAGCAAGAGGAACACAATCAACCACGTGCAAAGCTTAAACAACATGATGCAAACATGGTATGCTATGCGAGATGCGATATGTGATGCATATGCAAGATTTGACAAGGAATGAATGAACCTGGCCTGAACTTGGAAATCTAAGAGTGCCACTGGAAAGGTGAGGTGATTTCGGTTGAAATCTATATAAAGAACACCGGAATCGGAGACACGGTTTGGAAATGGCAAGCAAAACGAATATGGCACCGGTCTGCGATATACAGCAAGTAGCCATCTAAATGCATCGAGATAAATATGCTACAGCACTCAAACAAGACAACAAAATACATGGAAGGGATCCATTCATAAAGCTTAACAAAAGATGAACACTGAGCTACGGCCAATTCATCCATTAACAGGTCCAAACAAGCATAGCAAAAGTGCAATTGATAAACAGATTTCAGACTTAGTGAAATTAACACTAGTCTGGAATTTCAGATCAGGTAGCACACTTTAGAGCATGACAACTATATGCTACAGGAACTTAACATGGCAAAGCAAGGCATGGCATGGAGCTACTCAAAGAGCTTAACAAAAGTCCCTTAGTGACCTTGAGCCAAAGGGGATCAGAAAATACAATTGCAAGCATGTGAACATGGCAAAAACATAATCAGATCACAGACTTAGTGAAAAACTGGAGCATACAAATCTGTTAACAAGTAGGCATGTTTACGAGCTCGATGCACTCACTACAGAGCAAGACATGACAATCTAAGCATACACCCATCAAGAATACACATTTTATAAGCTATACATGGCAAGAACAACAACATAGCATGCACGGATCAACAACAACATCCCCGGAAAAATCGCTAACAAGTAGACAATCTGTCAGGAATTATGAAATAGCAAAAGTAGAGCTCGATTCACTCAAGCTAGGGTGCTCCATAATTGCAAACAAAGACATGGTTGGATAGAGCACTACAATATTAACAAAACATCCTTACCAATCATCCTCAAAAGAGGCACGGATCACTAGGAAACAACATGAACATATGGCATATTGAGAAAAACAGATCAAGGACTTAGTGGGATTTCTAAGTCCCTGAAATCAGCGTTAACGAATGCACCACTTTGCAAGCTTGTGCTAGTCACCACACACATCACAAAAATACATGGATAGCACCTCTGTAAAGATGGCAAAGCATATAACAAAACACATGTAGAGAGCTTAGGAGCATATCATGCACACATTAATCATGGCAAAAATGACAAATAGCTATTTAGTGCAGCAGATCTGACAATTAACTCAAATAGCACTCTTCCAACAGCATTTCGGGCATCAAGATGAGCTCTAATGAAAACGACGCAGTGAGATGAAATGATGTACTCTCTGAGGCGAATAGTTTGATATGCTACACGCGCAAAACGAAGCTACGGATGCGGAGATACGATGCGTCAAAGTATGCAAAAAAAAACTGGAGAGGGGAAAAAGTCAACCCTCTAGTGTTTGGATCCAGATCTGGATCGGGGTGGCACGCCTTACGAGGATCGGCGGAACAGGAGCTCGCCGGAGGACTTGCCGCGGGGAGGAGGGAGACGCGGCCGGCCGGCTTCGGAGGTGGCCGGAACGGCGGAGGAGCTCGCCGGAGCGCTCCCAGCGACGAGGGCGACGTGGAGGCGCGGGACGACCAGGAGGCGCGGCGACCGGGCGGCGGCGCCGAGCTCGCCGGCGGCAGGGTGCGTGGTGGCGGATCGGCGAGGCAGGCGGCGTGCGGCAGGAGGAAGGAGGCGGGGAGCGGGCGCGGGGCGCGACCCGATTGACTTGGCGGAGAGGGCCCGCCCTGGGCCGAGACGGGCCGGCGGCAGGAGGAGTGGCCGGTGCCACGTGGCGGCCTCTTAGTGGCCGTGGGTGGCGGCGGATGCGGTGTCCGGCTCGCGACGGGGCGAATTTTAGGGTTTCGGGGGGAGAGAAGAAGTGTGGATCTCGAAGGAGGACCTATTTATAGGCATAGGAGGAGCTAGGAGTGTCCAAATGAGGTGCGGTTTTCGGCCACGCGATCGTGATTGAACGCTCTAGATGATGGAGAGGGTTTTGGTGGGTTTTGGGCCAAATTGGAGGGGTGTTGGGCTGCAACACACACAAGGCCTTCTCGGTCCCTCGGTTAACCGTTGGAGTATGAAACGAAGTCCAAATGGTACAAAACTTGAAAGGCGGTCTACCGGTAGTAAACCAAAGCCGCTTGGCAAGTCTCGGTCCAATCCGGAAATGTTTAACCCCCACACATGAAAAGAAGGTAGAAATGACCACCGGAGGAGATAGGAGCGTCGGAATGCAAAACGAACAACGGGGAAAATGCTCGGATGCAAGAGACGAACACGTATGCAAATGCAATGCACATGATGACATGATATGAGATGCGTGACAACGACAACAACACACGGAGACAAAAAAAACCCGAACCCGAGGAAATAAAATAACTTAGCACTGGAAACGGCAAGAGTTGGATTACATACTAGGTAAATCACATCCGGGGTGTTACAACACTCCACCACTACGAAAGGATCTCGTCCCGAGATCTAGGACTGGAAGAACGCCGGGTACTCAGAACGGAGGTGATCCTCACGTTCCCAGGTGGCTTCACGGTCGGAATG
Organism: Triticum dicoccoides; assembly: GCF_002162155.2. Lineage (NCBI taxonomy): Eukaryota > Viridiplantae > Streptophyta > Magnoliopsida > Poales > Poaceae > Triticum > Triticum dicoccoides. The sequence continues at coordinate 193,145,839 of NC_041388.1, forward strand.
GTGTGACCACTTGACTTTGAGGAATTTGATTGACTTATTGCGAGTCTTGCGTTCAGTCTCTTCAAGAATAGCCATGGGGTGCTCACGATAAGAGAGATCTTCTTGGAGATCAATGTCTTCGAAGTTGATGGTACGGTCAGGTGTCCTGAAGCACTTGCGGAGCTGAGAGACATGGAACACGTCGTGCACATTTGCAAAGTTTGAAGGAAGCTCGAGTTGATAGGAGAGATCGCCTCTCTTGCTGACGATCTTGAAAGGACCCACATATCTAGGGGCAAGCATCCCTTTGATACCGAAGCGACGAGTACCTTTTATTGGAGAGACGCGGAGGTACACATGACCTCCGATCTCGAAAGCCAAATCACGGTGCTTACTATCATAGTAGCTCTTCTGGCGCGATTGCGCTGCTTTGAGATTATCACGAATGACTTTACACATTTCCTCTGCCTCTGTGATTAACTCATTTCCCAGAAGTTGACGCTCACCGGTTTCAGACCAGTTGAGTGGAGTACGACACTTCCTGCCATACAGAATTTCGAATGGGGCCTTGCCCGAACTTGCTTGAAAACTGTTGTTGTAGGAGAATTCAGCATATGGAAGACAATCTTCCCACTTCATGCCGAAGGATATCACACAAGCCCTGAGCATATCTTCAAGAATCTGATTGACACGCTCGACGTGACCGCTAGTCTGAGGGTGGAAAGCTATGCTGAAGCGGATGTTGGTGCCCATGGCCTTCTGAAAAGACTCCCAAAACTTGGAGGTAAAGATGCTGCCACGGTCTGAAGAGATCACCTGTGGAATACTATGCAGCGAGACAATCCGAGAGGTATACAGCTCCGCCAATTGAGCTGCAGTGATTGACTCTTTGATAGGTAGAAAGTGAGCCACTTTAGTGAGTTTGTCGATGACAACGGATATAGCATCATTGCCATGCTTGGACTTTGGAAACCCAGTCACGAAGTCCATCTCAATGTGGTCAAACTTCCATTTTGGAATGGCAAGAGGTTGGATGAGACCAGCTGGCCTTTGGTGTTCTGCCTTCACTCTTCTGCAGACATCACACTCATTCACGAACTGAGCAATCTCGCGCTTCATTCGAGTCCACCATTAAGCCTGCTTGAGGTCCTGATACATCTTCGTACTCCTAGGGTGTATGGAGAGGAGTGAATTGTAAGCCTCGTTCATGATAACCTTACGAAGATCACCTTTGGGCACAACAATATGATCCTCGAAGAAGAGAGTATCCTTATCATCAAGGCGGTAGCACTTGTACTTGGGTTGACTCTTGGCAATCCCAATCTTCACCTTCTTCACCATAGCATTAAGAAGTTCAGCCTCGTGAATCTGCTCTTCCAAGGTAGGAGAGACTTGAAGGTTGGCGAGGAACCCTTGAGGAACAACTTGCAGATTGAGTTTGCGGAAAGCTTCACAAAGCTCGGGTTGGTAAGGCTTGAGAATCAGACTGTTGCAGTAAGTCCTCCTACTCAATGCGTCAGCAATCACATTGGCCTTGCCTGGAGTATAGTCGATACTCGGATTATACTCTTGAATCATTTCGACCCAACGAGTCTGCCCGAGGTTGAGATTAGGCTGAGTGAAGATGTACTTGAGACTCTTGTGGTCAGTGAAGATGTCCACTTTTCTTCCCAATAAGAGATGTCTCCAAGTCAAAAGAGCATGCACAACTGCCGCCAACTCGAGGTCATGAGTGGGGTAGTTCTTCTCGTTGGGCTTCAACTGGAGAGAGGTATAAGCCTAAACTTTCTTCTCTTGCATCAACACTGCACCAAGACCTTGAAGAGATGCATCGCAGAAGACCTCGAACGGTTTGGGTTCATCAGGAGGAGTCAGAACTGGAGCAGTGACCAATTTCTCTTTCAAAGTGTTGAAAGCGATGTCACATTTCGGAGACCAAACCTACTTGACGTGCTTCTGGAGAAGGTTTGAAAGAGGCTTCGTGATCTTTGAAAAGTTCTCCACGAACCTTCGACAGTAGCTTGCGAGACCGAGGAAGCTACGGAGTTGCTTCACGTTCTAAGGTGGTTGCCAATTCACAATTGCAGACACCTTCTCAGGATTAACCGCAATGCCCTTGGCAGAGATGATATGACCAAGATAAAGAACCTCATCGAGCCAAAATTCGCACTTTGAGAACTTGGCGTAGAACTGGTGTTCCCTGAGCTTATCAAGTACCAAACACAAATGCTTGGCATGATCTTCCTTGTTCTTTGAAAAGACCAGAATGTCGTCGAGATAGACCAAAACAAAGTCATTTGTGTAGGCGTTGAAGATGAAGTTCATCATGCGAGAGAAAGTCGGAGGAGCGTTGACGAGGCCAAAAGACATGACAGTGTATTCATATGAACCATAGCTTGTCCTGAAGGCCGTCTTGGGAATATCTTGCTCATGGATTCGAATCTGGTGATAAACCATACGGAGATCAAGCTTGGAGAATACTTGGGCACCTTTGAGTTGTTCGAACAACTCATTGATGTTGGGAAGTGGGTACTTGTCCTTGATAGTCTTCTTGTTCAATGGACGGTAGTCAACACAAAGTCGGCCCGTTCCATCCTTCTTCTTCACAAAAAGTACTCCACAACCCCACGGAGAAGAACTAGGTCGGATGAGACCCATTCTCTCTTGAATATCGAGTTTCTTCTTCAGCTCCTTCAACTCTTCAGGTCCGAGCTTGTAAGGACGCTTGCAAACCGGTTTCGTGCCAGGTTCAAGATCGATGACGAATTCAACTGGCCGGTGCGGAGGCATTCCTGGAAGCTCTTCTAGAAAGACGTCTTGATATTCGCAAACGACTGGAATTTGCGAGATGGCATCCAGTTCACCCTTCTCATTGAGAGAAAACAGACGGATTGTATCATCACGAGCGGCAAAGACAATTACATTCTTAGACGAATGAGTTAACTGAATCTGCCTGGCAGCACAATCAAGATGCGCCTTGTGCTTAGAAAGCCAATCCATTCCGAGAATAAGATCAATATCCGAATTACCAAGAACCACCAGAGAAGAAAGAAACTTGTAGTCGCCCAACGTGATAGTAACATCCGGGGCCATAGCGCTTGCATTCATGAATTTACCCGGAGAAACAACGGATAACTGACTAGGCAAATCTTGTAAAGGCAACTCATGCTTAGAAACAAATGGTCTCGAGATGAAACAATGCGATGCACAAGTGTCAAAAAGAACTTTTGCAGGAACATCGTTAACAGGAAGGTTACCCATGATGACATCTGGCGAGTCCTCTGCCTGAGCTACATTCAGCAAGTTGACCTTGGCGTGCTTGGGGTTATGCTTGACCACAGCTGTACTTGCCGATCTCACAGGAGGAGGAGGAGGGAGACGCCTCTGATTGAAGAACTTGTTGGATAGTGACCCTTCTGTTGGCACTTGTTGCACGTGACCTCTGAAAGCGGACGGTGATACGGAGCACTCGATCTTGGAGCTTGAGACGAAGTCTTGTTCTGAAAGCCAGGGTTGGGTGGGTGGGAAGATCCACTGCCACCTTTGCTCTTTTGCTGATACGGCTGACGGAACGGAGGAGGAGGAAGCCAATACTTCTGCTGCTTAGCCACTTGAGTAGAGGAAGAAGGAGTAGCATCTCTGACTCGCTTCTTAGAAGCATCACACTTCAGTTGAGTAGCCTCTTGCTTCAATGCCATGTTGTAGAACTCATCATACCTCCTGGGCTCAAAGAGAACAAGAGCTAGCTGGATTTCTTCTCTGAGACCACCCCTGAACTGGTATATCATGCTTTTTTCGTCAGGGACGTCCTGCTTAGCAAAGCGGGCGAGCTTCTGAAACAACTTGTTGTAGTCATAGACAGACATAGAGCCCTGCTTCAGGTTGCGGAATTCCCACGCTTGCTTTCAACCACGCTCTGAGGAATATGATGAGCTTTGAAGTCTTGACGGAATTCATCCCAGGTAATCACACTGCCTCCTTTGGAATCTTTGTACTGCTGGAACCATTCTGCAGCTTGGTCTTTAAGTTGGAAGGAAGCGAACTTGACAAAGTCCTCAGGCCTGACGTTACTGCACTCTAAATGCTTGCACAAGTCCACGAGCCAATCGTCAGCATCAGTTGCCTCAACACAATTGCTGAAGGTCTTTGGCTGGTTAGCAAGGAACTGGTTGAGTGTAGCAAAGTGATTCTGATTGTTGCCCTGGTAGCCTTGGTTGCCTTGGTTCGCTTGGTTGCGCTCTTGAAGAATTTGCATGATCAACTGCATGTTTGCATTGGTTGCGGCCATCAGAGCTTGCCATGCCTCCGGAGGTGGAGGTGGTGGTGGCGGATCAGGATTCGGAGTCGTGCGCATTGGAGGAGCCATCCTGAACAGATTGACATCCATTAGCACATTGACAGATAAAATTGAAGCTGAATCCAACGGGTTGAAATTGCAACATATAGTCTTCACATCGGAACAAAATGAACGAATGCATTCCAATTGAAATGATCACATATCCATAAATTGAGAAGCCACTTAGAATTTAGGTAGAGGAATAAATCAACAAGGTACGGAACAAGAACGAATACTCGGTAAAGATCACCCAATCTCCAACCAAATATCCGTGGAAGAAGAACTAGAGCTACAAGAATTCCCACCTATGAAACTCCGGAACCTTTCCGGTTATGCAATCAGGTGTTGGGGATACAGGGGAAGCATAATATCTCACCCAAATCTAGCAAATCCTACATCCAGCTGTGTCCATCCTTCAACACATAACCGAGAAAAACTTCGGAAACTGTCTACCTCAACCTTCGAAAAGCATCCGTTATACAAGTTATGGCAATACTCCCGAACTCCCGCCCCAGTACTGGGTGGCGTCGAGGTTATCTCACCAACAACTGCATAAAAGAGATTTTTGATGTCGGCGAACTAAACTCAGGTATTCCTGAACTGCAACGATAAAATTGTGACGACAACACCTCGGAGCTCAACTCCCCGAGACACTGCCACAACCCCTAAATGATAGCAGGCACCTAGAACAATGTTCTCGTCACAAATCGATCGGAACGATTCCAAGATACCCGCATGATCCTAATTTTTTTGTGAAATTTGAGAAGAGAAGAGTCAAAACTCTACGTCAGGATGCCTTACCAGAGCGATGAAGGGACTGGGGAGTAAAAAGAATTCCTAAACTCTCCGATATATAATTCTTAAATGACTCAAAACATTTTTTTTCTAGACTCAACAATGGCTGCTAATTCGATCAAGCAGTGGGGGCTCCTAAGGTCGGGGAAGGCTCTGATTACCAACTTGTAATGCCCTCGATGCGGCTATATCTCCTACGTGTCGAAGCACGACTTAGAGGCATAACCGCATTGAAAGCAATGTCGCAAGTAAGGTAATCTTCACAACAACCCATGTAAATAGATAATAAAAGGGAAGGTACATAGTTGGCTTACACTCGCCACGTCAAACAAAGTACATAAATAGCATTACAATCATCCAATCACTCATGGTCCGACTATGGTACCAAAATAAAAGATCAACCCCAACAAGCGACATGGTCCCGATCGCCCCAACTAGGCACCACTACTGATCATCAGGGAAAGACACATAGTAGCGACGGGAGGCTTCATCGAACTCCCACTTGAGCTCAAGCGCATCATCTGGAACAGAGTCATCAGGCCCCGCATCTAGTTTGGAAGTAATCTATACGGGGACTCAGCAATCTCGCACCCTCGCGATCAAGACTATTTAAGCTTATAGGTAAGGTAAGGTAATATGTGGAGCTGCAGCAAGCGACTAGCATATATGGTGGCTAACCTGTTCGCAAAAGAGAGCGAGAAGAGAAGGCAAAGCACAAACGAAGAACTAGAGAACCAACCTATGGCAAAACATTACTCCAACACCGTGTTCACTTCCCGGACTCCACCGAGAAGAGACCATCACGGTAACACACACAGTTGATTCATTTTAATTAAGTTAAGGTTCAAGTTGTCTACAACCGGACATTAACAAATTCCCATCTGCCCATAACCGTGGGCACGACTTTCGAAAGTTCAAATCCATGCAGGGGAGTCCCAACTTAGCCCATCACAATCTCTCACGGTCAACGAAGGATAAACCTTCTCCCGAGACATTCCGATCAGACTCGGTATCCCGGTTCTACAAGACAACCTCGACAAAGATAAAACAAGACCACCAACACCGCCCGAATGTGCCGACAAATCCTGATAGGAGCTGCACATATCTTGTTCTCAGGGCACACTCAGATAGGTCAAGCTACGAGTAAAACCAACCCTCCAGTTTCCCCGAGGTGGCCCTGCAGGCTGCCCAGTTCGGACCAACACTCAAAAGAGCACTGGCCCGGGGGGGGGGTTTAAATAAGATGACCCTTGGGCTCCGGAAACCCAAGGGAAAAAGAGGCTAGGTGGCAAATGGTAAAACCAAGGTTGGGCATTGCTGGAGGAGTTTTATTCAAGGCGAACTGTCAAGGGGTTCCCATTATCACCCAACCGCGTAAGGAACGCAAAATGCGGGAACATAACACCGATATGACGGAAAACTAGGGCGACAAGAGTGGAACAAAACACTAGGCAAAAGGCCGAGCCTTCCACCCTTTACCAAGTATATAGATGCATTAAGATAACAAGATAATATAGTGATATCCCAACAAGAAAATAATGTTCCAACAAGGAATGATCTCCAATCTTCACCTGCAACTAGCAACGCTATAAGAGGGGCTGAGCAAAGCGGTAACATAGCCAATCAATGATTTGCTAGGACATGGTGGGTTAGAGGTTTGACATGGCAATTTGGGAGGCATGATAAGCACGTGGTAGGCATCGTAGCATAGGCATAGCAAAAGAGCGAGCATCTAGCAAAGCAAAGATAGAAGTGATTTCGAGGGTATGATCATCTTGCCTGCAAAGTTGTCAGAGTTGACTGAATCCTCGAAAGCAAACTCAATGGGCTCCTCGTTAGCGAACTGGTCTCCCGGCTCTACCCAAGCAAGACAAAACAAGCAAGAGGAATACAATCAACCATGTGCAAAGCTCAAACAACATGATGCAAACATGGTATGCTATGTGGGATGCGATATGTGATGCATATGCAAGATTTGACAAGGAATGAATGAACCTGGCCTCAACTTGGAAATCTAAGAGTGCCACTGGAAAGGTGAGGTGATTTCGGTTGAAATCGATATAAAGAACACCGGAACCGGAGACACGATTTGGAAATGGCAAGCAAAACGAATATGGCACCGGTCTGCGATATACAGCTAGTAGCCATCTAAATGCATCGAGATAAATATGCTACAGCACTCAAACAAGACAACAAAATACATGGCAGAGATCCATTCATAAATCTTAACAAATGATGAACACTGAGCTACAGCCAATTCATCCATTAACAGGTTCGAAAAAGCATGGCAAAAGTGCAATTGATAAACAGGTTTCAGACTTAGTGAAATTAACACTAGTCTAGAATTTTAGATCAGGTAGCACACTTTGGAGCATGAAAACTATATGCTAGAGGAACTTAACATGGCAAAGTAAGGCATGGCATGGAGCTACTCAAAGAGCTTAACAAAAGTCTCTTAGTGACATTGAGCCAAAAGGGATCATAAAATACAATTGAAAGCATGTGAAGATGGCAAAAACATAATCAGATCACAGACTTCGTGAAAAACTGGAGCATGCAAATCTGTTAACAAGTAGGCATGTTTACGAGCTCGATGCACTCACTAAAGAGCAAGGCATGACAATCTAAGCATACACCCATCAAGAATACACATTGTTCAAGCTAGAAATGGCACGAACAACAACATATGATGCACGGATCAACAACAACATCCTCGGCAAAATCGCTAACAAGTAGACAATCTGCCAGGAATTACGAAATAGCAAAAGTAGAGCTCGATTAACTCAAGCTAGGGTGCTCCATAATTGCAAACAAATACATGGCTGGATAGAGCACTACAAAAGTAACAAAACATCCTTACTGATCATCCTCGAAAGAGGCACGGATCACTAGGAAACAACATGAACATATGTCATATTGAGAAAAATAGAACAAGGACTTGGTGGAATAAGTCCCTGAAATCAGCGTTAACGAATGCACCACTTTGCAAGCTTGTGCTAGTCACCACACACATCACAAAAATACATGGATAGCACCTCTGTAAAGATGGCAAAGCATATAACAAAACACATGTAGAGCTCAGGAGCATATCATGCACACATTAATCATAGCAAAAATGACAAATAGCTATTTAGTGCAGCAGATCTGACAATTAACTCAAATAGCACTCTTCCAACAGTATTTCGGACATCAAGATGAGCTCGAATGAAAATGATGCAATGATATGAAATGATGTACTCTCTGAGGCGAACATTTTGATATGCTACACGCACAAAACAGAGCTATGGATACGGAGATACGATGCATCAAAGTATGCAAAAAAATAACTGGAGAGGGGAAAAAGTCAACCCTCTAGGGTTTGGATCCATATCAGGATCGGGGTGGCACGCTTTACGAGGATCGTCGGAACAGGATCTCACCGGAGGACTTGCCGCGGGGAGGAGGGAGACGCGGCCGGCCGGCATCGGAGGTGGCCGGAGCGGCGGAGGAGCTCGCCGGAGCGCTCCCGGCGACGAGGGCGACACGGAGGCGCGGGACGACCAGGAGGCGCGGCGACCGGGCGGCAGCGCCGAGCTCGCC
>NC_041388.1:193155276-193175722 GCF_002162155.2 Triticum dicoccoides
GTGGCGGATCGGCGAGGCGGGCAGCACGCGGCCGGTGGAAGGAGGCGGCGCGCGGGCGTGGGGTGCGGCCCGGTTGACTTGGCGGAGAGGGCCCGCCCTGGGCCGGGACAGGCCGGCGGCGGGAGGACTGGCCGGTGCCACGTGGCGGCCTCTCAGTGGCCGCGGGCGGCGGCGGACGCGGTGTCCGGCATGGCGGACATGTCCGCCTCGCGACGGGGCGAATTTTAGGGTTTCGGGGGGAGAGAAGAACCGTGGATCTCGGAGGAGGACCTATTTATAGGCATAAGAGGAGCTAGGAGTGTCCAAATGAGGTGCGGTTTTCGGCCACACGATCATGATCGAACGCTCTAGATGATGGAGAGGGTTTTGGTGGGTTTTGGGCCGAATTGGAGGGGTGTTGGGCTGCAACACACACGAGGCCTTCTCGGTCCCTCGGTTAACCGTTGGAGTATCAAACAAAGTCCAAATGGTACAAAACTTGACAGGCGGTCTACCGGTAGTAAACCAAAGCCGCTTGGCAAGTCTCGGTCCAATCCGGAAATGTTTAACCCCCACACACGAAAAGAAGATAGAAATGACCACCAGAGGAGATAGGAGTGCCGGAATGCAAAACGGACAACGGGGAAAATGCTCGGATGCAAGAGAAGAACATGTATGCAAATGCAATGCACATGATGACATGATATGAGATGCGTGACAATGACAACAACACACGGAGACAAAAAAACCCGAACCCGAGGAAATAAAATAACTTAGCGCCGGAAACGGCAAGAGTTGGATTACATACTAGGTAAATCACATCCGGGGTGTTACACATAACTTCTAGAACAGGATTACCGTACTACTCTGGCGCGGATCTTACTCTGGTTGACCTACGAGGTTCAGTAACAACTTGATCTAAAGTTTCATGATCATCATCATGAACTTCCTCACTAATTGGTGTAGGTGTCGTAGAAACCGGTTTCTGTGATGAACTACTTTCCAATAAGGGAGCAGGTACAGTTACCTCATCAAGTTCTACTTTCCTCCCACTCACTTCTTTCGAGAGAAACTCCTTCTCTAGAAAAACTATGAATTTAGCAACAAAAGTCTTGCCTTCAGATCTATGATAGAAGGTGTACCCAACAGTCTCCTTTGGGTATCCTATGAAGACACATTTCTCCGATTTGGGTTCGAGCTTATCAGGTTGAAGCTTTTTCACATAAGCATCACAACCCCAAACTTTCAGAAACAACAACTTTGGTTTCTTACCAAACCACAGTTCATAAGGCGTCGTCTCAACGGATTTCGATGGTGCCCTATTTAAGGTGAATGCGGCCGTCTCTAAAGCATAACCCCAAAATGATAGCGGTAAATCAGTAAGAGACATCATAGATTGCACCATATCTAGTAAAGTACGATTACGATGTTCGGACACACCATTACGCTGTGGTGTTCCAGGTGGCGTGAGTTGCGAAACTATTCCGCATTGTTTCAAATGAAGACCAAACTCATAACTCAAATATTCTCCTCCACGATCAGATCGTAGAAACTTTATTTTCTTGTTATGATGATTTTCAACTTCACTCTGAAATTCTTTGAACTTTTCAAATGTTTCAGACTTATGTTTCATTAAGTAGATATACCCATATCTGCTTAAATCATCTGTGAAGGTGAGAAAATAACGATATCCGCCATGAGCCTCAACATTCATCGGACCACATACATCTATATGTATGATCTCCAACAAATCTGTTACTCTCTCCATAGTTCCGGAGAACGGCGTTTTAGTCATCTTGCCCATGAGGCACGGTTTGCAAGTACCAAGTGATTCATAATCAAGTGGTTCCAAAAGTCCATCAGTATGGAGTTTCTTCATGCGCTTTACTCCGATATGACCTAAACGGCAGTGCCACAAATAAGTTGCACTATCATTATCAACTCTGCATCTTTTGGTTTCAATATTATGAATATGTGTATCACCACTATCGAGATTTAGCAAAAATAGACCACTCTTCAAGGGTGCATGACCATAAAAGATATTACTCATATAAATAGAACAACCATTATTCTCTGATTTAAATGAATAACCGTGTCGCATCAAACAAGATCCAGATATAATGTTCATGCTCAACGCTGGCACCAAATAACAATTATTTAGGTCTAATACTAATCCCGAAGGTAGATGTAGAGGTAGCGTGTCAACAGCGATCACATCGACTCTGGAACCATTTCCCACGGGCATCGTCACCTCATCCTTAGCCAATCTTTGCTTAATCCGTAACCCCTATTTCGAGTTGCAAATATTAGCAACAAAACCAATATCAAATACCCAGATGCTACTGCGAGCATTAGTAAGGTACACATCAATAACATGTATATCACATATACCTTTGTTCACCTTGCCATCCTTCTTATCCGCCAAATACTTGGGGCAGTTCTGCTTCCAGTGACCAGTCTGCTTGTAGTAGAAGCACTCAGTCTCGGGCTTAGGTCCAGACTTGGGTTTCTTCTCGTGAGCAGCAACTTGCTTGCTGTTGAAGTTCCCCTTCTTCTTCCCTGCCCTTTTTCTTGAAACTGGTGGTCTTATTGACCATCAACACTTGATGCTCCTTCTTGATTTCTACCTCCGCTGCCTTTAGCATTGCGAAGAGCTCGGGAATTGTCTTATCCACCCCTTGCATATTATAGTTCATTACGAAGCTCTTGTAGCTTGGTGCAGTGATTGGAGAATTCTGTCAATGACGCTATCATCCGGAAGATTAACTCCCTGTTGAATCAAGTGATTGCAGTACCCAGACATCTTGAGTATATGCTCACTGGCAGAACTATTCTCCTCCATCTTGCAGCTGTAGAACTTATTGGAGACTTCATACTCTCAATCCGGGCATTCTTTTGAAATATTAACTTCAACTCCTGAAACATCTCATATGCTCCATGACGTTCAAAATGTCGTTGAAGTCCCGGTTCTAAGCCGTAAAGCATGGCACACTGAACTATCGAGTAGTCATCAACACGTGTCTGCCAGGCATTCACAATGCTGCAGTTGCTGGTGCAGGTGGTACACCTAGCGGTGCTTCCAGGACGTAATTCTTCTGAGCAGCAATGAGGATAATCCTCAAGTTACGGACCCAGTCCGTGTAATTGCTACCATCATCTTTCAACTTTGCTTTCTCAAGGAACGCATTAAAATTCAACGGAACAACAGCACGGGCCATCTATCTAAAATCAACATAGACAGGCAAGATACTATCAGGTACTAAGTTCATGATAAATTTAAGTTCAATTAATCATATTATTTAAGAACTCCCACTTAGATAGACATCCCTCTAATCCTCTAAGTGATCACGTGATCCATATCAACTAAACCATGTCCGATCATCACGTGAGATGGAGTAATATCAACGGTGAACATCACTATGTTGATCATATCTACTATATGATTCATGCTCGACCTTTCGGTCTCCATGTTCCGAGGCCATATCTGTTATATGCTAGGCTCGTCAAGTTTAACCTGAGTATTCCGCGTGTGCAACTGTTTTGCACCCGTTGTATTTGAACGTAGAGCATATCACACCCGATCATCACATGGTGTCTCAGCACGAAGAACTTTCGCAACGGTGCATACTCAGAGAGAACACTTATACTTTGATAATTTAGTGAGGGATCATCTTATAATGCTACCGTCAATCAAAGCAAGATAAGATGCATAAAAGATAAACATCACATGCAATCAATATAAGTGATATGATATGGCCATCATCATCTTGTGCTTGTGATCTCCATCTCCAAAGCACCATCATGATCACCATCGTCATCGGCGCGACACCTTGATCTCCATCATAGCATTGTTGTCGTCTCGCCAATCTTATGCTTCCATGACTATCGCTACCGCTTAGTGATAAAGTAAAGCATTACATGGCGATTGCATTGCATACAATAAAACGACAACCATATGGCTCCTGCCAGTTGCCGATAACTCGGTTACAAAACATGATCATATCATACAATAAAATTTAGCATCATGTCTTGACCATATCACATCACAACATGCCCTGCAAAAACAAGTTAGACGTCCTCTACTTTGTTGTTGCAAATTTTACATGGCTGCTACGGGCTTTAGCAAGAACCGTTCTTACCTACGCATCAAAATCACAATGATAGTTTGTCAAGTTGGTGATGTTTTAACCTTCACAAGGACCGGGCGTAGCCACACTCGGTTCAACTAAAGTTGGAGAAACTGACACCCGCCAGCCACCTGTGTGCAAAGCACGTCGGTAGAACCAGTCTCGCGTAAGCGTACGCGTAATGTCGGTCCGGGCCGCTTCATCCAACAATACCGCCGATCCAAAGTATGACATGTTGGTAAGCAGTATGACTTATATCGTCCACAACTCACTTGTGTTCTACTCGTGCAAATGACATCTACGCATAAAACCTGGCTCTGATACCACTGTTGGGGAACGTAGTAATTTCAAAAAATTTCCTACGCACACGCAAGATCATGGTGATGCATAACAACCAGAGGGGAGAGTGTTGTCTACATACCCTCGTAGACCGAAAGTGGAAGCGTTAGCACAATGCGGTTGATGTAGTCGTACGTCTTCACGATCCGACCGATCAAGTATCGGACGTACGGCACCTCCGAGTTCAGCACACGTTCTGCCCGATGACGTCCCTCGAACTCCGATCCAGCCGAGTATTGAGGGAGAGTTTCGTCAGCACGACGGCGTGGTGACGATGATGACGTTCTACCGACGCAGGGCTTCGCCTAAGCACCGCTACAGTATTACCGAGGTAGACTATGGTGAGGGGGGAACCGCACACGGCTAAAAGATCAAATGATCAATTGTTGTGTCTATGGGGTGCCCCCTGCCCCTGTATATAAAGGATCAAGGGGGGTGCGGCCGGCCTAGAGAGGGGCGCGCCAGGAGGAGTCCTACTCCAACCGGGAGTAGGACCCCCCTTTTCCTTGTTGGACTAGGAGAGAGAGGGGAAAGAGGTGGAGGAGAAGAAGGAAGGGGGGGCGCCGCCCCCTCTCCTTGTCCTATTCGGACTAGGGGGGAGAGGGCGCGTCCCATGCCCTGGCCGCCTCTCCTCTCTTTCCACCAAGGCCCACCGGTAACCTCCCGGTACTCCGGTAAAATCCCGATTTCACCCGGAACACTTCCGATATCCAAACATAGGCTTCCAATATATCAATCTTCATTTCTCGACCATTCTGAGACTCCTCGTCATGTCCGTGATCACATCTGGGACTCCGAACAACCTTCGGTACATCAAAACATATAAACTCATAATATAACTGTCATCGAAACGTTAAGCGTGCGGACCCTACGGGTTCGAGAACTATGTAGACATGACCGAGACATGTCTCCGGTCAATAACCAATAGCGAAACCTGGATGTTCATATTGGCTCCCACATATTCTACAAAGATCTTTATCGGTCAGGCCACATAACAACATACGTTGTTCCCTTTGTCATCGGTATGTTACTTGCCCGAGATTCGATCGTCGGTATCTCAATACCTAGTTCAATCTCGTTACCGGCAAGTCTCTTTACTCGTTTTGTAATACATCATCCCGCAACTAACTCATTAGTTGCAATGCTTGCAAGGCTTAAGTGATGTGCATTACCGAGAGGGCCCAGAGATACCTCTCCGACAATCGGGGTGACAAATCCTAATCTCGAAATACGCCAACCCAACAAGTACCTTCGAGACACCTATAGAGCACCTTTATAATCACCCAATTATGTTGTGACGTTTGGTAGCACACAAAGTGTTCCTCCGGTAAACGGGAGTTGCATAATCTCATAGTCATAGGAACATGTATAAGTCATGAAGAAAGCAATAGCAACATACTAAACGATCGGGTGATAAGCTAACGGAATGGGTCAAGTCAATCACATCATTCTCCTAATGGTGTGATCCCGTTAATCAAATGACAAAACCCATGTCAATGGTTAGGAAACTTAACCATCTTTGATCAATGAGCTAGTCAAGTAGAGGCATACTAGTGACACTCTGTTTGTCTATGTACTCACACATGTATTATGTTTCCGGTTAATACAATTCTAGCATGAATAATAAACATTTATCATGATATAAGGAAATAAATAATAACTTTATTATTGCCTCTAGGGAATATTTCCTTCAGCCTTGACTATGTGCACCTTCAAGTCTTGTATTGCCATAATTAGGATGTCCATAGGGTGTTTTCGGGGTGACATCCAAGTTAAGCTCTTTTCCTGTATGATCCCTTAACACTCCAGAGCCTCTAGCTGCTACACTTATAGGGGTTGCTTTGTTTGAAGCACTATATTGGTCAGATTGTTCTTTAGTTACATCCTCTTCTTGTAACCGAGGATCCAAAAATAGGGGTCTAAAATTGGGCAGGATCTTGTCGAAGTTCTTTTGCATTGTGAGAGATTTTCTATTCACCGTTGCTAGTAACTCCTCAAACTCCTTACGATATTCTTCTTGATTTCTCTATAAGCTTTTGACATCGAGCTCGAGAGACTCCAATTCCAGATTTTGCGTTGTCCCTTGAATTAGTCACTTTTGGCCATCTTGCTTTCTTGTATACGCACACTTGTAGAAAAGGACAAGGGTTGGGAAGGGAGGGATTCAGTCGGTGTCCTCCTCTCACCGGTCTACCACCGCCTTTCACCTCCTACTCCGCGGCTCGTCTTCAAAAGATGCACGGTCAGGTAGCAGGGGTTGCTAATTTAATGCTGAAGAAACACTCTTCATCAACCAAACTGTGCCGCTGACTGCACCCAAACTGATGCACGGAAGTACTGTAGCTCGCCACAGGCAGTTAGGTTTACAACTCGATTACATCAAGATGGTCTCGGAATGAATGGAGAATGTGGCCTTATAGCCATTACAATAGGGAGCAGATGAAAAGTAAGACTGAAAGAAGAAAAAAGTGCATGATGGGGCAACAATGATGCTCGAGAGCTTGGGGACCGTCTGATGCTTGATCGACGTGACAAAGATGCTCACGAGGTTAACCGGTATCTAACTAGGAGAGCCGTTAGATGCTTGATGGACGGCTCAGGATCCATCCGGAACGCAGGAACAGGGGAGCCGGTGATAGATTCAGTTAAGTTTAGTTACAAAACCTGACAGTGAGTCAGAAATCACATACTACTACTGTGCTAGCAAGCAGCTCACAGCTTGCAACTGTTGGAATTTTGCTAGTAGGCCTTTGGCCCAAAGCCCAACTAAAATTCTGAAATTCTCTTAGCCCATTCATGCACACATGTGAGTGGAGTGAGTGAGGCTAAAGTTTAGTCCCACCCCGGAAGTTGAGAGAGAGTTGCACCTCTTTATAAGGTGAGCTCTTCTACCACTTGTATGAGCATGAGAAGAGGAGACCTACACGCGCGGTCCTCCTCCTCGATCGCCTCGCCACGCCACGCCTCGTCACGACGCGCCGCGGGTTGCGGGATTGAGCCGAGCCGAGGACAGAGCTATGCACGTTGTCTACATTTTTGCTGCATGGGAAAATTAATGAGTCATTAATTAATAATTAACGGACGCGTTAATTACTGAACCGTTTCCGATTCTTTTGGATCGTGACAACTGGGACGTGGGGTTTACTCCCACGACCTACCCGGCCTGCACTATATAGTCAGGCAGACATCTACCCTAGCCGCCGCCGCTTCGTATGGTTTCTCACCACCGTTCCAAATCATTGCGCCGCCAAGCAAGTCTTCTCCATCCCTCCTTCTGGCGTGCACCGCGAGAAGGGACAGCAGGCCTCCGGAACCCTGCCTCTCGTGATCCTGTACGGGAGAGGGGCGATCAGGTTTTTGGGGAGCGCACTCGCGCGACTCCTGGCAGCGACGACTTCACGAACGACGACTTCTTCCCCGACCTCGGCAACCTCATCCTCGACGACATGGGCGACAACATCAACGCCGGCGGTGCTGCACCCGCTGCACCGTATGTGATTCTATCCTTCCTGTTCGAGATCATGGTAGAATTCATGCTTCTAGTATGTGCCCTAGATGTGATATGTTCATCTGCTATGCTAGTTCGCATGATTAATTTAATCTCTGCTGCTGTGGTCATGATTTATCTTTTGTTTATTCGGATTAAATCTCGTAGTAATTTGCTCATATTTTCAACAATCCAAAAACCTGATTATAGGCAATTTACTCCGAGTGGTTTTGCTGCGCATATGAGAATACGTGCCGAGACCGATGTGCTGCTATGATGTAACGCCCCGAGACCGATGTGCCAGGTGTCATCCAGTTATTCGCTATTGTTGCGTTGTCATTGCTTGCGTGTCATGCATTGCATATCATGTCATCATGTGCATTTCATTTGCATACATGTTCTTCTCAGGCATCCGAGCATTTTCCCCGTTGTCCGTTTTGCTATCCGGCGCTTCGTTCTCCTCCGGTGGTCATTTCTACCTTTCTTTCATGTGTGGGGATTAAACATTTCCAGATTGGGCCGAGACTTTCCAAGCGGCCTTGGTTTACTACCGGTAGACCGCCTGTCAAGTTTTGTATCATTTGGACTTTGTTTGATACTCCAACGGTTAACTGAGGGACCAAAAAGGCCTCGTGTGTGTTGCAGCCCAATACCCCACCATTTTGGACCAAAACCCACCTAAACCTCCTCCATCATCTCGGTCGTTCGATCACGATCGCGTGGCCGAAAACCGCACCTCATTTGGACTCTCCTAGCTCCCTCTACCTATATATATGTGATCCCCTCCGAAATATTCGCGGTTGAAACCCTATAATCACTCTCCTCGCGCCGCCGGACGCGTCCACGCCGCGCCGGACGTGTCCACCGCCCGCCGCCACCTCACTCCCACCAATGGGGAGCCGCCACGTCATCCCCGCCGCCGCTCCAGGCCAATCGGCGCCCGCCACCTCACCCGGCCAGCTCTCTCTCTCCGCCGCGGCCCGTAGGGCCCGAGGCCGGCCCGCGTGGGCCCATCTCGCTCCGCCGCCCGGGAGGCGCCGCTGCCTTTGCCCGAGCGCCTCGCTCCTCCGCGCCTCTCGCCTGGGACGCCGCGCGTCGTCGCCGGCCACCGCGACCCGCCGGAGTTCCTGCCTCGCCACCCAGTTCCTGCCTCGCCGTCATTCCGGCCCTCGTCTCCGCCCAGATCCGGCGAGAGCCGACCTCCCCGCCACGTATCTGCGGTCTCGGCGTTGCTCTCGCTGTTCCCTCATCGTCGGCGCGCCCGCCCGGCCAAAGGATACCGCGCTGCCGCCATGAACACCCTCGGCTTCGAGCTCGAGGAGGAGCACGACGGGGCTCCCGCTCGCCTCCGCTCGTGGGCCCGCGGCCCAGCTCCGACCGGCCGGATCATTTCCTCTAGCCCAGCCCCCGTTGACCCCGCTATGGGCCCCGCATCCAGGCCCAGCTGGCCTGCCCCTCCGGCCCGCTTCGTCCTCGGTCGTCCTGGGCCGAGCCCATGGTGAGCCATCCCTCTAAACCCCGCTCATGCACACTTTAGCTATCCTGCTCCCATGTTTTTTTCACTAAGTCCCCAAATTCCTAGATCCATGTGCTCATGTTCGTAGCCCCGTAACTTTGCATCCGTAGCTCCGATTCATGCATATAGCATATGAAATGTTCATCTCAGAGAGTACATCATTTCATTCCATTGCATCATTTTCATTTGAGTTCATCTTGATGCCCGAAATGCTGTTAAAAGAGGGCTACTTGAGATAATTGTCAGTTCTGCTACTCCATTTAGGTTTTTGTCATTTTTGCCATGATTAATGTGTGCATGCTATGCCCTGATGCTCTACATGTGTTTTGTTAAGGGTTTTGTCATCTTTCCAGAGGTGCAACCCATGTATTTTTATGATGTGTGTGGTGACTTGTGCAAGCTTGCAAAGTGGTGCACTTAGTAATTCTGTTTTCAGGGACTTAGCAATTCCACTAAGTCCTTGATCTATTTATCTCATGATGCCATATGTTCATGTTATTTTCTAGTGATCCGTGCCTCTTTTGAGGATGATCAATAAGGATGTTTTGTTAATCTTGTAGTGCTCTATCCATCCATGTCTTTGTTTGCAATTATGGAGCACCCTAGCTTGAGTCAATCGAGCTCTACTTTTGCTATTTTGTGAATCTGGGCAGATTGTCAACTTGTTTGCAATTTTGCCGATGATGTTGTGGTTGATCCGTGCATGCTATGCTATTGTTCTTGCCATGTCTAGATTGCATTTTGTGCCTTCTTGATGGATGTATGCTTGTCTTGCCATGACTTGCACCGTAGTGAGTGCATCGAGCTCGTAAACATGCCTACTTGAGTTATGTTTCAGCATGTGTCAGTTTTCACTAAGTCTGAAAACTGATTATGTTTTTGCTATGTTCACATGCTTGCAAATGTATTTTATGATCCCTTTTGGCTCAAGGTCACTAAGGGACTTTTGTTAAGCTCTTTGAGTAGCTCCATTCCATGCTTTACTTTGCCATGTTCAGATCCTGTAGCATGTAGTTTTGTTGCTCCGAAGAGGGCTACCTGATCTGAAATTCCAGGCTTGTGTTAATTTCACTAAGTCTGAGATCTGTTTGTCATATGCATTTTTGCCATGCTTGTTTGAACCTGTTAATGGATGAATTGGGCATAGCTCAGTGCTAGACTTTTGTTAAGAATCTTGAATGCATCCCTGCCATGTATTTTGTTGTCATGTTTGGTTGCTGTAGCATGTTCATCTCATTGCATTTAGTTGGCTACTTGCTGTAAAACGCAGACCGGTGTCATATTTGAATCGCTTGCCATTTCCAAACCGTAACTCCGATTCCGGCGTTATTTATATCATTTTCAAGCGGTTTCATCTGATCTTTCCAGTGACACACTTGGATTCCCAAGTTGAGGCCAGGTTCATGCATTTCCTGTCATATCTTGCATATGCATCGCATACCGCATCCCGCAAATCATACCATGTTCATGTGTGGTTTGTTTACTATGTTGTGTGCTTCTTTTCCTGTGTTTGCTTCTTCGGGTTGGTTCCGATAACGTCGTGATTGTGAGGACCCATTCGTCTATGTCCGTTTGTCTTCTTCATGGACTCGTTCTTCTTCCATGTGGGATCTCAAGCAAGATGATCATACCCTCGAAATCACTACTATCTTTGCTTTGCTAGATGCTCGCTCTTTTGCTATGCCTATGCTGCGATACCTACCACTTGCTTATCATGCCACCCATATTTTTGAACCAAGACTCTAACACACCTTGTCCTAGCAAACCGTTGATTGGCTATGTTACCGCTTTGCTCAGCCCCTCTTATAGCGTTGTTAGTTGCAGGTGAAGATTGAAGTTTGTTCCTTGATTGGAACATGGAGATGTTGTTCCTTGTTGGAACACGTTTACTCGTTGGGATATCACAATATATCTTATTTAATTAATGCATCTATGTACTTGGTAAAGGGTGGAAGTCTCGGCCTTATGCCTGGTGTTTTGTTCCACTCTTGCCGCCCTAGTTTCCGTCATATCGATGTTATGTTCCCGGATTTTGCGTCCCTTACGCGGTTGGGCTATAATGGGAACCCCTTGACAGTTCGCCTTAAGTAAAGCTCTTCCAGCAATGCCCAACATTGGTTTTACCATTCGCCACCTAGCCTTTTCTTTCCCTTGGGTCGGCCAGCCCAAGGGTCATCATTATTTACCCCCCCCCCCCGGGCCAGTGCTCCCCTGAGTGTTGGTCCAAACTGTCAGCCACCGGTGGCCACCAGGGGCAACTCTGGGCTGGCCTACTGGAAGTTTAGACAATCCGGTGTGCCCTGAGAAAGAGATATGTGCAACTCCTATCGGGATTTGTCGGCACATTTGGGCGGGGTTGCTGGTTTAGTTTTACCCTGTCGAAATGTCTTGTTGTACCGGGATACCGAGTCTGATCGGAATGTCCCGGGTGGAGGTCTATTCCTTCGTTGACCGTGAGAGCTTGTGATGGGCTAAGTTGGGACACTCCTGCATGGATTTGAACTTTCGAAAGCCGTGCCCGCGGTTATGGGCAGATGGGAATTTGTTAACGTCCGGTTGTAGAAAACCTAAAGTCGACCTTAATTAAAATGAATCAACCGCGTGTGTAACCGTGATGGTCTCTTTCCGGCGGGGTTCGGGAAGTGAACACGGTTGTTGGAGTTATACTTGACGTAGGTTGTTATAGGATCACTTCGTGATCATACTTTTATCGACCGTGCTTTGCCTTCTCTTCTCGCTCTCATTTGCGTATGTTAGCCACCATATATGCTAGTCGCTTGCTGCAGCTCCACCTCATACCTTTACCTTACCCATAAGCTTAAATAGTCTTGATCGCGTGGGTGCGAGATTGCTGAGTCCCTGTGGCTCACAGATACTTCCAAAACCAGCTTGCAGGTGCCGATGAGTCCGTGCAGATGACGCAACCAAGTTCAGGAGGAGCTCGATGAAGATCTTGTCCTTTGTGTTGTCTTCTTTCTAGTTGATCAGTAGTGGAGCCCAGTTGGGGTCGATCAGGGACCTTTGTCGCATTGGGGTTCTTCTTTTATTTTGGCGCCGTAGTCGGGCCATGAGTGTTTGGATGATGTAATGTTATTTATGTACTTGATTGATGTGGCGAGTGTAAGCCAACTATGTTATCTCCCCTTTATTATTTATATTACATGGGATGTTGTGAAGATTGCCTAACTTGCGACATATGCCTTCAATGCGATTATGTCTCTAAGTCGTGCCTCGACACGTGGGAGCTATAGTCGCATCGAGGGTGTTACATATGATGCCACCAAGGGCAAGCCTGAGGGCGATCTTAATCCAGCACAGCTGGAAGCTTTTGAGAAGATCGATACCCTCTTTAAAGGCACTCTTCTGAGTGTTCTTGATGACTCCATTGTGGATTCGTATATGTCGTTTGACAACGGCAAAGACATGTGGGCTGCGCTCGAGGCCAAGTTTGGTGCCTCGGACGCCGACAGCGAGTTGTACGTCATGGAGCAATTCTATGACTACAAGATGACTGATGAGCGCCCTGTTGTACAACAGGCTCATGAGATACAGTCGCTCGCAAAAGAACTTGAGTACTTCAAGTGTGTGTTGCCGGACAAATTTGTTGCTGGAGGCATCATTGCCAAGCTTCCACCTTCGTGGAACAATTTTGCTACTTCCCTGAAACACAAGAGACATGAGTTTTCCGTTGCGGATCTCATTGGTACTCTTGATGTTGAAGAGAAGGCGAGAGCAAAGGACACACGTGCTCGAGTTGCTGAGGGAGGTTCTAGGGCCCACATGGTACAGAAGAAGAACTCCCAGCCCAACAAGTTCAAAAACAATAAGAACAAAACTCAGGGCAAAGGCAAGTTTGATACAAAGAACAAGCCATCACATTCTACCAACTTCAAGAAGAATTCTCATAAGAAGGGGAAGGGACTTTGCCATGTCTGCGGTGATCCTAATCACTGGGCTCCGAAGTGTCCTAACCGCTTTGAGGAGCGTGAACATGAGAAGAGCGGCAAGTCCGCTAATGTTGTCATCGGTGATACTGATACGAAGGAATCAGGGTACGGTATTTTTCCTACCATCCTTTCAGTATTTCAATCCCCTGATTGGTTAATTGACACCGGTGCCAATGTACATGTTTGTTCTGACGCCTCCATGTTTTCTTCTTACAAGGCAACAGGGACTTCACCCGTGCTGATGGGGAACAGGTCACATGCCATCGTTCGAGGTGTTGGTACGGTCGATCTGAAGTTTACTTCGGGGAAGACTGTGCGTCTGAAGAACGTTCATCATGTGCCGTCCATCAATAAAAATCTCGTTAGCAGTTCCCGTTTATGTCGAGATGGTTTTAAGTTGGTTTTCGAATCCAATAAAGTTGTAATTTCTAAGTGTGGACAATTTGTTGGAAAAGGCTATGAGTGCGGAGGCTTGTTCCGCCTATCTTTGTCAGATATTAGCACTAAAGTTATTAATAATGTTTGCCACAATAATGAGTCTGATATTTGGCATTCACGACTCTGTCATATTAACTTTGGTTGCATGACGCGGTTAGCCAATATGAATTTAATTACGAAAATCTCTACTGTCAAAGGCTCCAAGTGCCAAGTATGTGTGCAAGCTAAGCAACCTCACAAGTCCCATAAGACTGCAGAGGCAAGAGACTTGGCGCCACTAGAGCTTACACATTCTGATCTTTGTGAGATGAATGGCGTGTTGACAAAAGGTGGAAAGAGATACTTCATGACGTTGATTGATGACTCCACTAGATATTGTTATGTGTATCTTCTAAAATCAAAATATGAGGCTTTGACTTTCTTTAAAAACTATAAAGCTGAGGCAGAGAACCAACTTGATCGAAAAATTAAATGGCTTAGGTCCGATCGTGGTGGAGAGTATTTTTCCAATGAATTTGATCTGTTTTATGCGGAACATGGTATAATCCATGAGAGGACGCCTCCCTACTCACCCCAGTCAAATGGGGTAGCCGAAAGAAAGAACCGAACTCTAACTGATATGGTTAACACCATGTTAGACACTTCGGGTCTATCCACGGAATGGTGGGGGGAGGCGCTAATGACTGCGTGTCATGTCCTAAACCGAGTTCCCACAAAGCATAAGACCATGACTCCATTTGAGGAATGGGAACGGAAAAGGTTGAAACTCTCTTACCTATGTACTTGGGGTTGTTTGGCGAAAGTCAATATACCAATTCCCAAGAAGCGCAAGCTTGGACCAAAAACCGTGGATTGTGTTCTTCTGGGCTATGCTTTTCATAGCATCGGCTATAGATTTTTGATAATAAAATCTGAGGTATCCGACATGCATGTTGGTACGATTATGGAATCAAATAATGCAACTTTCTTTGAGGACATATTTACTATGAAGGATATGTCGAGTTCATCAAATTAGGAGATACCTACTCCATCTAGTGAGGAATTCACTATAATTCCTGAACCCACCATTGCGATGGAACACGTTGAGAATCCTGTTGAGGGTAACAATGGAACTCCTGTGAGGAGTAAGAGACAGAGGACTGCAAATTCTTTTGGTGATGATTTCATTGTGTACCTCGTGGATGACACACCCAGGACTATTTTAGAAGCCTATGCATCTCCTGATGCTGACTACTGGAAGGAAGCTGTACGTAGCGAGATGGATTCCATCTTAGCTAACGGTACCTGGGAGATCACTGACCGTCCTTATGGGTGCAAACCTGTAGGATGTAAGTGGGTGTTCAAGAAGAAGCTTAGACCTGATGGTACGATTGAAAAGTACAAGGCACGGCTTGTGGCCAAGGGTTATACCAGAAAGAAGGTGAAGACTTATTTGATACTTACTCACCCGTGGCTAGACTGACCACAATTCGGGTGCTACTATCACTGGCTGCCTCACATGGTCTTCTCGTTCATCAAATGGACGTTAAGACGGCTTTCCTCAATGGAGAGTTGAAGGAGGAAATTTACATGGATCAGCCAGATAGTTTTGTAGTACCTGGTCAGGAAGGAAAGGTGTGCAAGTTATTAAAGTCTTTATATGGCCTTAAACAAGCTCCTAAGGAGTGGCATGAGAAGTTCGAAAGAACATTAACTACTGTCGGCTTTGTAGTAAACGATGGTGACAAGTGCGTGTACTATCGCTATGGTGGGGGCGAAGGAGTTATTCTTTGTCTGTATGTCGACGACATATTGATCTTTGGAACCAAACTTGATTTAATCAAGGAGGTTAAGGATTTCTTATCTTGCTATTTTGAGATGAAGGATCTAGGAGTAGCTGATGTTATCTTAAACATCAAGCTGTTGAGAGATGAGAATGGTGGGATCACACTGCTTCAGTCTCATTATGTGGAAAAGGTCTTGAGTCGTTTTGGGTATAGCGACTGCACGCCTTCTCCAACTCCATATGATGCTAGTGTGTTGCTTCGAAAGAATCGACGGATTGCTAGAGATCAACTGAGGTATTCTCAGATTATTGGCTCACTTATGTATTTGGCGAGTGCCACGAGGCCTGACATCTCTTTTGCTGTGAGCAAACTGAGTCGGTTTGTGTCAAAACCGGGAGATGATCGTTGGCATGCGCTTGAGAGAGTTATGCGCTATTTGAAAGGCACCGCGAGCTATGAGATTCACTACACCGGTATCCAAGGGTACTAGAGGGTTATAGTGACTCAAACTGGATATCTGATGCTGATGAGATTAAGGCCACAAGTGGTTATGTTTTTACACTTGGTGGTGGCGCTGTTTCCTGGAAGTCTTGCAAGCAGACCATCTTAACGAGGTCAACTATGGAAGCAGAACTCACAGCATTAGACACTGCCACTGTTGAAATAGAGTGGCTTCGTGAACTCTTGATGGACTTACCTATGGTTGAAAAACCAATACCCCCTATCCTAATGAACTGTGATAATCAAACTGTGATCGTCAAGATAAACAGTTCTAAGGACAATATGAAGTCCTCAAGGCATGTGAAGAGGAGACTAAAATCTGTCAGAAAATTGAGGAACTCCGGAGTTATTATGTTGGATTATATCCAAACGTCGAAAAACTTGGCAGATCCCTTCACAAAGGGTCTATCACGTAATGTGATAGATAATGCATCGATGGAGATGGGTTTGAGACCCACCGCATGAGTTGTCCATAGTGGTAACCCACTCTATGTGATCGGAGATCCCGTGAAGTAGAAGTGGGAGACAAGCTGTTGGTCAGCTGGGAGGAGAGTATCCCTGTATTAATTATCCCACTCCGTGAAGATGCAATACTCTCCTGATCTGCATGGCAGGTTGATACTTATCTTAATGTGTTCCAAGTAGCTTATTCAGGTAAGCAGAGATGTTGCCCTGCAAGACATCTTCTGAGAAACACACCTATATGAATTTGACTATTAACGTCGCAGTCTGTGAGAATTAGGTGTTCTCTAATAAATTCATGAAAGGCCCTGGAGTATGACGTATACGCTCCACCCGCGGGGAAGCCTTGCGGCAGCCTAGTATCGGTCAAGAATTTGTGTGAAACTAGTTTCACAGAAAACTTGTAGTTCAAGGCATAGTCCACTATTCAAGTTGTGATCTAGTGTAGCATAAATTTCTAAGTGGAAGTTCAACTTCACAGTCTCCACTAAGCACCGATATATAAAACAATGTTTCGGAACTAAATGATGAGATGTGCCAATGAGACTTTGTGGGGGATTGTTGGAATTTTGCTAGTAGGCCTTTGGCCCAAAACCCAACGAAAATTCTGAAATTCTCTTGGCCCATTCATGCACACATGTGAGTGGAGTGAGTGAGGCTAAAGTTTAGTCCCACCCCGGAAGTTGAGAGAGAGTTGCACCTCTTTATAAGGTGAGCTCTTCTACCACTTATATGAGCATGAGAAGAGGAGACCTACACGCGCGCTCCTCCTCCTCGCTCTCGCCATGCCACGCCACGCCACGCCACGCCACACCTTGTCACGACGCGCCGCGGATTGCGGGATTGAGCCGAGCCGGGGACAGAGCTATGCACGTTGTCTATATTTTTGCTGCATGGGAAAATTAATGAGTCATTAATTAATAATTAACGGATGCGTTAATTACTAAACCGTTTCCAATTCTTTTGGATCGTGACGACTCGGACGTGGGATTTACTCCCACGACCTACCCGGCCCGCACTATATAGTCAGGCAGATGTCTACCCTAGCCGCCGCCGCTTCGTATGGTTTCTCACCACCGTTCCAGATCATTGCGCCGCCAAGCAAGTCTTCTCCATTCCTCCTTCCGGCGTGCACCGCGAGAAGGGACAGCAGGCCTCTGGAACCCCGCCTCTCGTGATCCTGTACGGGAGAGGGGCGATCAGGTTTTTGGGGAGCGCACTCGCGCGACTGCTGGCAGCGACGACTTCGCGAACGACGACTTCTTCCCCGACCTCGGCAACCTCGTCCTCGATGACATGGGCGACAACGTCAACGCCGGCGGTGCTGCACCGTATGTGATTCTATCCTTCCTGTTCGAGATCGTGGTAGAATTCATGCTTCTAGTATGTGCCCTAGATGTGATATGTTCATCTGCTATGCTAATTCGCATGATTAATTTAATCTCTGCTGTTGTGGACATGATTTATCTTTTGTTTATTCGAATTAAATTTCGTAGTAATTTGCTCATATTTCCAACAGCAACTTGCTGAGATCCATCCGGAAAAGAAAAAGAGCCAAGCGGAAGCTTGGCAACCACCCCGGGCGGGGTGAATCTATCTATCTATCTATCCATGGATGCGAGAAATCTGTGGCATAAGCTACCGGTGAAACGCGGCCGCAGGTGATGATGTCAGCCATCTTGAGGCCAGCAGCGTTCCCACGGATGGATGAGGTGCAGGGATTTTCTTGCCTTTTTGTTTTACACGGTGCACATAAACATGGGGAATTGCAATTGTGCATTAAAAAAGGGGTGATGACTGGGGCGATGGACGGACAGCCAGACATTGAGCCATCCAAACCTCCACCCCACACCTCATATCCCCTCGTGCCACCCATTCAAATACGAGTCCATTGGCCTCAGCGAGGCAGAGAGGATAGCTAGCACCTTGAGCTTGAGGTCAGTGGCAGGCAGGCAAGCAAGAAAGTAAGAAGAAGAAGAAGAAAGGACATGGCATCTGCTACTCTCCTCAAGTCCTCCTTCCTCCCCAAGAAGGCCGAATGGGGCGTCGCGCGCCAGGTCGCCGCCCCGAGGGTGTCCATGGTCGTCCGCGCCGGCGCCTACGACGATGAGCTCGTCAAGACCGCGGTACGTACGCTGCAGGCAGCTTCTCGCCGGCCGAATTACACGTACTACTAGTATAATTCACTCATGGACTGGACTGGACTGACATGCTGCTGCTGCTTTGCACGCACGTGCAGAAAACCATCGCGTCGCCGGGGCGCGGCATCCTGGCCATGGACGAGTCCAACGCCACCTGCGGGAAGCGCCTCGACTCGATCGGCCTGGAGAACACAGAGGCGAACCGGCAGGCGTTCCGCACGCTGCTGGTCTCCGTCCCTGGCCTCGGCAACCACATCTCCGGCGCCATCCTCTTCGAGGAGACGCTCTACCAGTCCACCGTCGACGGCAAGAAGATCGTCGACATCCTGGTGGAGCAGGGCATCGTGCCCGGGATCAAGGTGGACAAGGGCCTGGTGCCGCTCACCGGCTCCAACGACGAGTCTTGGTGCCAGGGTCTCGACGGCCTCGCCTCCCGGGAGGCCGCCTACTACCAGCAGGGCGCCCGCTTCGCCAAGTGGCGCACCGTGGTCAGCATCCCCAACGGCCCCTCCGAGCTGGCTGTCAAGGAGGCCGCATGGGGCCTCGCCCGCTACGCCGCCATCTCGCAGGACAACGGTCTGGTGCCCATCGTGGAGCCGGAGATCCTGCTGGACGGGGAGCACGGCATCGAGCGCACCTTCGAGGTGGCGCAGAAGGTGTGGGCCGAGACCTTCTACCAGATGGCCCAGAACAACGTCATGTTCGAGGGCATCTTGCTCAAACCCAGCATGGTCACCCCCGGCGCCGAGTGCAAGGACAGGGCCACGCCGGAGCAGGTCGCCGACTACACCCTCAAGCTCCTCAGCCGCCGCGTGCCGCCCGCCGTCCCCGGCATTATGTTCCTGTCGGGAGGGCAGTCCGAGGTGGAGGCCACGCTCAACCTCAACGCCATGAACCAGGGGCCCAACCCGTGGCACGTCTCCTTCTCCTACGCCAGGGCGCTGCAGAACACGTGCCTCAAGACGTGGGGCGGCCGGCCGGAGAACGTCAAGGCGGCGCAGGAGGCGCTGCTGCTGCGTGCCAAGGCCAACTCACTCGCGCAGCTCGGAAAGTACACCAGCGACGGCGAAGCCGCCGAGGCCAAGGAGGGCATGTTCGTCAAGAACTACAGCTACTAATCCAACCATTCCAATCAACACTACTACGTACGTTCGTTACGAAAGCAGAAATTAAAGATGCATGCATGCATGCATGATGATACAGCTGCAAGTGCAAGATCGATCGAGCTCGGAGCCTGAGCCTGAGATGATGATTACTTGTATTTTCTAGATCTTTTTTTACTCGTTAATTTGCCTCTCGATATGCACAATTCATGCTACAGTCCAGTAGATTATTGTAAAGCTACTTTTACGTGTGCGATCCATGGATTTGCATGGTTACTGCAAAATTTTGCATGTACATACGTACACCATGAATTTACGTGTGCGTTTGTTGGTTCGTCTCGTCGTTTTTTTCGATAAAAGGGGCTTTTATTATCTTAAATGTAGAGTATCACTCGACCTCTGCATAATTAAAATGCACACAACCAAATACCAGTAGTCTGATAAATAGAAACATAAAGGAACGAGAATTCGGCAACATTAGAGTTGTAGAGAGATAGTTTGGCAATACAATATTCTTTGTATTGATGTGGTGCCGGTGCACATATATATATAAGTACAGACAGAGCCTCAATCTCAACTATACATAACTAGGAGGTGGGCCACAGTATAAAATACATGCAACACAAATATATACTCACCC
>NC_041388.1:193175927-193235141 GCF_002162155.2 Triticum dicoccoides
ACTCCTCGAAGACAGGAGTAGGCGATCCCTTAGTCATCACGTCAGCGAACTGTTGCGACGTCGGAACGTGGAGAACCCGAACACGGCCAAGGGCAACCTGCTTACACACAAAGTGAATATCAAGCTCAGTATGCTTCGTACGTCGATGGTGCACCGGGTTGGCGGAGAGGTAGCCCGCGCTGACGTTATCGCAGTAGACAAGAGTGGCCTTGTGAACGTCACAAAGCAACTCCTGGAGCAGCTGACGGATCCAAGAGCATTCGGCCACGACGTTAGCCACGGCCCGATACTCTGCCTCGGCGCTGGAGCGGGAGACCATGGGTTGTCGCTTCGATGACCAAGAGATCAACGAGGGCCCAAGGTAGACGCAATAGCTGGACGTAGAGCGCCGGGTGTCGAGGCAGCCGCCCAGTCGGCATCTGAGTAGGCGATGAGGTCAGTGGAGGCGGAGGCCATCAGAGTGAGTCCCAAGGACATGGTGCTGCGTATGTAACAGAGAATACGCTTCACCAAGGTCCAATGAGAGTCACGCGGAAAGTGCATGTGGAGGCACACCTGCTGAACTGCGTACTGCAGGTCGGGTCGGGTCAGCGTCAAGTACTGTAAAGCACCAACAATGGAGCGATAGAACGCTGCATCGAACGCGAGAGATCCCTCTGGAGCAGAGACCTTCGCCTTCGTGTCGACGGGGATGGACGCCGGCTTGCAGTTAAGCATACCGGCATGCTCCAGAAGCTCGTGGGCGTACTTCTGCTGATGGAGAAAGAAGCCATCAGCCCGACGGACCACCTTGATGCCAAGAAAGTAGTGCAGAGGCACCAAGCCCTTGAGGGCGAACTCATCACGAAGACGAGCCGTCAGCCACGGAAGGAGCTCGGGGGCGGACGCCGTGAAGATGATGTCGTCGACGTAGAGCAGCAGATATGCAGTGTCAGCTCCCTGATGACACACAAAGAGTGAGCCATCGGAGCGAGCGGACCGAAAGCCCAGAGACTGCAGGAAGGCTGCGATACGCTGGTACCAAGCCCATGGCGCCTACTTCAACCCATAGTGAGAACGGGAGAGCAAGCACACGAAGTCCGGATGCTCGGCGTCGACGAAACTAGTGGGATGCTCAGACAACACCTGCTTGGCAAGATGACCGTGCAAGAAGATGTTGGAGACATCCAACTGATGCACAGGCCAGGCTCGCGAGACCGCCAACTGAAGCATGGTGCGGATCGTGTCCGGTTTCACAGCCGGAGCGAAGGTCTCGGTGAAGTCCACGCCCGTGCGCTGCCGGAATCCACGAACCCCACTGAGCCTTGTAGCGCTCGAGAGAACCATTCGGGCGAGTCTTGTGATGGAACACCCACTTGCCAATGATGACGTTGGCACGAGGGGTGTCGTGGACTTGACACGGCAGATGTCCTAGCGGAAGGACTTAGTCGTGGAGCCATCGCAAACTAGGTTAGCTTAAAGGGGTTAATCGGGACAAATGACACAGAGAGTATACTGGTTCGGCCCCTCGTGGCGGAGGTAAAGGCCTACTCTAGTTTGGGGTTGTATCGCTTGGGTTTCGATTACCAGGGAGCGAATACACTTGACCTAGTTCTCGATCTGTTCTTTCTTGTCCTTAACCCGTTGCCGGGTCGTCCCTTTATATACACAGGTTGATGCCCGGCGGCTTACAGAGTCCCGACCGGCTCATACACAACGTGTCCGGCACGGTGACTAACTAATCTTGCCTTACAATACAAGTTATACATGTGGCGGTTCATCCCCTTGGGCCTTAAGTCGCCTCTGGGTCTTGGGCCGTCAATGGGCTTGCTATGACCCACTATCTTCATTGATAAGTCACCAATGATATGACCCAGCCCCTCCCGGGCGGTTCATACCTAATAGTTATATCCGCAACATTAGGCCCCAGGTTGATTTGAACTTGTTCATATCAATCTTCAATACCTGACTTGTCAAAATCTTGCATCATCCCTTTGATAAACTTTATCGTAACCCGCCATGACGTCAGCTCACAGAATCCGCCATGACATCATTTCGCATTAATTTCACACGAGGCCCAGAATATCTTTAACTGATCCTTATATTAATAAACATCCTGAGAACCGAGGCGTCCATATAGCCACATGATGATTTTGGCCTCCTCGATTCCCGCACATGCCTTGTATCCACCCTCTTATAAATAGGGACGGGGGTCTTTATCATTTTCCCCCTAGCTTCCTCGTCTTTGTCTTCCTCCTTCGCACAGCCGCACCTGTGCTCGAGCTCCGCCGCCATCAACCTCCGTCCGCTGCATCAGCTCAGGCCGCTGCATCACCCTGACCGGACCAGAAAACTCTGGCGCACGACCGCTACTCATCGGTATCCATAAGTCTTATTTCCCCCATCCTTAGATCTGCATTAGGGTTTACTCTGTTCATCGACGTTCTTGGCCGTTCTTCGTTGTTTCCTTCAACTCAATTAGCTTTTAATCTGAAATAGGTCATGAACCTTGCATGATAGTAGTTTAGCATTCATTTTTATCATCTGAATAACATCTTTCCATAGAAGACCTCATCGAAGCACCCAAACTTTTCTGCTGCGGCCACCTTAGGTTTAGCATTTACTGTCTTTTCTGAATTGCTGTAGATCCAAAATCATAGCCCCAGTCTGTGAAATCCGTTTGTCCATCACTTAGCAAAAAATTCATGGATAGATCTGAAGTACCATAACTGCCATGGCGGCTTATATCATAAACTGTGACCCATCATGCAACACTAGGCCTTGTTTAAACCGCCATCATATGCTTCATAGCTTGCATAAAATGACAATACTTCTCTGATTTAACCATGCTTGTTTATTTATCCTCATAATTTGGCTCTGCACAACACACTTGATTTTTAAACTCTGTCCGGCTTAACAACAGAAATCTTAACCCGGTAGGTATCATTAGTCCTCTTTTAAGCCGTCTTCAATGTTCATCGTCTGGCTTAACCTGTCATCCGTTTATAGAACCTTACCTTTGAATCTATGGTCCGGTCTGACAGTACAATTTTAAACCGGTAATGTTTCTTTCTTTTAGGCTTTCAATCTCCAAATGGATAAAACTGTCACTGCTTGCAATTAGGTCGTTTCCTGGGTCATCGAGGAAGAGTTGAACGAATATGTTCAGACATGTGTCCTGGCCAAAAAGGACGTCATCCATTGGAGGGTCCTAGGCACCGAAACTCCTCCTGAGCCCAAGGATGGGGGAGCTAGTTGTCTTTATTGATCATATGCTTCGGGGCTTCAGCCCTCCCGGCTCAAAATTCTTTCGCGACGTGTTGCATTTGTTGAAGCTCCATCCACAAGATATCGGCCCAAACTCCGTTTCAAACATTTGCAACTTCCAAGTATTCTGCGAGGTGTACCTTCAACAGGAGCCCACCGTAGAATTATTCAAGGAGTTTTATTATTTAAACTGGCATAACGAATTTACGGATGGGCCCATCCTAGAGCTAGGCGGCATTTCCATACATCGAAGGAAAGAAGCCACTTTCCCAGCCGCCACCTTGCCCAGTCATCCCAAAGACTGGAACCAGACTTGGTTTTATTGCAAGGACACTTCTCCCGAAGAAGAAAATCCTTTGCCGGGTTATCGCGCCAACCGACTTAGCAACAGGCATCCCCTTCAAGATCGCATTAGTACATCAGAACAAAAGAAGTACATGCCATTTTTTTCAAAGATCCGGGCCTTGATGGACAACAACTTGACTGGAATTGATCTGGTTTGATGCTGGGTCACCTGGAGAGTATTACCTCTAAGCCGCCATCCCGGTTTAATGCATGAATATACCGGCGAGTTATTAGATCCTCAACGCCTCTGTCAAATTGAATTGACTGATGAAGACATCAATGAGATGACCAAGTCTCTGTTATATGAGAGCTTGGGAGATTGCAGTAAAGTCGGATTAAGTCCTTTATGTGTTCTAAACAAACCGCCAACTGTAAGCTTTTAATCAAGTTCACACGTGAATCATGTTTTTCACTTGTACTGCATGTTCACACTCATTCAATTTTTGCAGGCCAATTCACCTTTTTGGACCAAGAAGCTGCAGGACAAACCAGTCAAGAAGACCTGGACAAAGAGCAAGGCTATCAAAAAGCCTACCAAGAAGAAAGCCAACCCTACCGAGTTATTTAACTTGGACAATCATGAAGATGATGAGTCAGAGGTAGAACTTGATTCCCTTGGCTCATTCTTTGTACATCTTATTGACAATGACCATTATCAGGATGACGCGGAGGCCAGCCGTGCAGATGATGAAGAGGTAATTACTCTTTCCTCCGGCTCAGACCCTCTGCCAACACAGAAAACCCGACAAGCAAGCCGGAAAGTAAGATTTTCTCACACTTTAGCTTACTTAGATCCCAACTTTCTTTTGAAGAAGCAGTAACATGAAGCTCGCCGCACAACCCGGAATAGTGGCGGTGGAGTTTTATCCTCCGGCTTACCGAACACCCTAGCACCTCGCAAGCGTCGACCGGAGGTTTCAACCATTTCTGACTTATCTTATCCAAAGGTGGGTCTTTTTCGACAACCTCTTAACCCGTCTGATTCAAACTACCAGGGAACGTCTCATTCTTCCTCCGACGACTCAACTGGGACTCAAATCCCGGCCTTCAAAACTGTGCCTGGGTGAGAACATTAAATCTTACCCACTTTTGAATTATGCACTTAATTGTCATATTAACTCTGTCTCATGCTTCCTTTTCAGCGCTATGGCCAAGCCCAACAAGAAGCAGAAAATTGACAAACCGGTTGAAGAGCCCAAGACTGTTGAACCGACACAATATGCCACCACTGAGACCTTGCATCAAGAATCAGAAGCTGTTATGGATGATCCCCCTCCAGAAGATCACCCCGTCACTCAAGATGCCATGGACACTGATCCAAAAAATGATAAGCCACCCAGTCCTGCTCAGCCAGCTCATGAATATGATGATATAATGATTACTGGGATGGCTTATCAAGCCCCAGGCAATCCCATCGCCCTGTCCAAACATAGCACCAAGGAGGAGTTCTCTGCTGTTGACAAAGGCAAATGGAAGGTTGATTTGGAAGGCTATTCTCAATTTAGCGCTCAAGAGATTCACTCTAGTTATCTGAACCGCCTTCACACCAGCCGTGATTTAGAAGCCGGCTTGGTCAACTTGATGAAGGAGTGCTTCGAGGTAATCCAACACAATCCTCTTCATAAATATATTACTGTTAGCCGCCAAGTCTATAGAATATGATAGAATCGAATATACTGTAGACTCTAAGATAGCCACAAATAGATGAACATCATCACTAGTAGCCCCCAAGGGCCGGCTTAAACTATCAAGCTAAGCCGGGACTTCAATTAGCAGTGATCAACTTTGCATCTGTAACCCCCAAGGGTCGGCTTAATCAGTATGAATAAACCGAGACTTATCACCATGGCTGAAACCAATATCCCAATATGTAGCCTTTATAAACCGGATCATATCATTTTGCCCGGGTCATCAGATAAACTTGTCTTGCAAAGAGCAATAGGCATTATCCCCCAAGTGCCAAGGAAAATACTTGTATTGTGCTTGGGACTTCAAAAATAATCATGATCATAATACCTTCCATGTTTGTTCTTGTCACGGGCTAAACTAACTAAGAAGGATTCGGAAATCAACGATCTGAGGGCCAATATCAAAACTTAGCAATCTGAGACGTCCAAGGCCAAGTCAGAACTGAAGACTGCATTGGAAAACATTGATCAGCTGAAACAAAGCTTCATCGCTGATAAAACCGGCTGGGAGACCGAGAAGACGACTCTATTAAAGAGAGTAGAGGATGCCGAGGCAGCTCTTAAACCGGTGACTGACGAGTTGTCCGGTTTAAAGCATCGGAGCAATAGCATGACATTAGCCATCTTCGGTAAGTAGTAAAAATGACTCCTTTACCCCAGCGGGCTTATCATAATCACACTACAAAAAAAGACACTTTCGTGATGATACGTGTTTGTCACAGTAGGTCATGTTTTCTTTCATGCATGTACATCCATGACAATTTTATGACAAAATCAAGATAGTCATACCCGTGCTGTCGTAGAAGTGTTCCATGATATTACCAAAATTATCATCACAGAAGTGTCGACTTCCATGACGATAAATGGCGCGTCATGAAAGTGCTTTCGTCAAGGGTGACCGACACATGGCATCCACCGTAACGGGTCGCCGTTAAGCTATCGGGTCCGGTTTTGGATCCGATAACCCGTTAACAACCCGGACCAATAAGGATTTTCCATGTGTAAAATTCTCATTGGCCGAAGGAAACATGTGTTGGCCCACCGTTGGGACAGATGTCATCCACTCATTGCACATGAGGCGCCTATGATAGGACGACACATGGCACGACCCAATAGTGGCCAATTCCGGTGAAAAAGGCCAGCCCAATAAAAATTAGCAGGCAGGCCCATGTAAGGCCTACTTGTGTCAGGTCCATTTAAGCCCACGACCCATACGAGATGTGCCAATTCGGCCCATCAACGGCATGTTAAAGATTTGACACCATTGCAGCCCATCGTCAGTTCAAGCCCGTTAACAGCCCGCTATATATTTGGGCTCAATATCGGCCTGATGTGATTTCGGCCTGTTAATGGCCCATTCAAGAGATGGGCTAATTTTCAGGATGTACATCTTTCGGCCTTTTAGGGAACCATTTAAGTGTTGGTCCAATTTCCAGCCCGGTGTGTCTTTCAGCCTGTTGACGGCCCATAAATGAGTTGGGCCATTTGTAGTCGAACCTTAGTTTTGGCCTTCTAGCGACCCATTTAAGTGTTGGGCCAATTCCCAGCCCGGTGTGTCTTTCAGCCTGTTGACGGCCCATAAATGAGTTGGGCCATTTGTAGTCGGACCTGAGTTTTGGCCTTTTAACGGCCCATGCTCTTCATGGTCCAATACCAGCCCGGTTTCTCTTTCAGCCTGCTAAAGGCCCACAACACAGTTGGGCCATTTATAGTACGACCTGACTTTCGGCCTCTTAGCGGCCCATGCTCTTCATGGTCCAGTACGGGCCCGCTGTCTCTTTTGGCCTACTAAAGGCCCACAGTATTGTTGGGCCATATGTAGCCCGACCTTAGTAACGACATGTTAATGGACCGTGAAATTAAATGGGCCCACGTGTTGCCCGCTTCGATGTCGGCCTGTTAACGACCCGGGAGGTAAGAAGACCGACCATTAACTTTCGGCCTGGTAATGGCCCATTAACTTAATGGGCCCACTAAAGTCCGTACATGTCTTTAGACCCAATTAGATAATTTGAGCCCATTACGATGAGCAATTATGCACATGACCAAAACTGATCAAGCAAAGGTACGGCATACAGGGAAAAACGTTGCACATCCAACATATATTACAGGAAATTACATCCACTGGGCAATCAAAGATTGATGCAGTGCAAATAAATGAACAGAACCTAAAGATGTACAACGTCGCAATCTGAAACCTCAGCACGGATGACGCCCATAAGCATGTGGGCAAGTTCTTGCTGCTTTGCTACACTGTCTCTGAAAACATTGATCAGTTGTTGTTGCGCACGAATGTTCAACTCTGATTCCTCCACCATTTCCATCATTGCTTCAACCATTAATTGGTTCACAAACATACATTTTTCCGTTGCATCCGAGACAGAGGAAACTGAATAGATTCAGATGCTGATTTTGGCAGGCTTAGATTATTTATAGTGGAGAGTGTGTCGACCACTACATCATAACATAAATTAGGAGGGGAACCGAACAAATTAATCATGAATTATTGCCATATTACCTGGCCTAGATTTATTGGAAATAAACAATGGGGTTGCCTTGCTATTTTCAGAGTTTGTCTTCTTATCTTCAGCAGCCTGCACCAAATTAACGCACTAGCATTGCTATCATTGGCCAGGTCAGATAATAGGAAAGCAACATTGACACAACGAATGTTTGGGAAACCAGACCACACCAGCCTACACCAAATTAACACAATATGGCACATCTATAATCAGCTAGGTAAGGTAATACGAAAGCAACATTGACACAATGAATGAATGGGCAACCAGAGCAACACTACAATTCAGTAATGTGCATGGTATGAGATAGTACACTCATGCAGCTTAGTATGCAAAACTACCAGGCAGTTTTCCTTACAAAAATCAGTTTCCTTTAACATTTTGCTACAACTGAATTTACATCAGATAAAGGTTGGATTCACACCGATTAACAAAATACATGCTGATGTAAAAATATAGTGATATACAGCAGGTACTTACATCAGCATTGGAGCACAGAGAATTCCCGCAAGATACTTTCCTCAAATACGATCCCAGTACAGAAAGTCTTCTATCCTTTAAGCTTATTTTCTAAAAGAGAGATGGGTAAGAAACATGTAGAAAATATGATCAGAATGCTATAAAATTTCATGATGCGACGATACGCACACGCTTCTTAGAATCGAGTTGACATATTTTTGCTGGACTGGAGCGGACTAGTTCTTTGTCCACTGGAATCTTCTTATTATCAGTGGGAGTTGGGTTTCTCTGTGCTGGAGCAGTATCTATGAAAACTGGAGTTGGTTTATTATCTCCTGGCGTTTGGATGTAAAACTGTATGCTAGCGGAATACATTACAGAAAACACTAAGGCAACATATGCATGTATGATTGGGAAACTAAGATGGCATTGCAAGAGACCACTAGAACAACACTTCAATGTAAAAAAAGAACATGGTATGGTAGACAGATGAAGTACATGTTGATGAATAACAATGCATAAGATATTGAGAAGCATGATGTCCAAACTAAGCAGATGGCATTGCGATAGAGTAGAATGAAAGCACTTGAATTTGAAAACATGTTATCATTAATGGAATAGGTACTGAAAAACAGGAAAGCATGCCATATTTACATGCATGATCAACAGGCGAAACACAAGGCATTACAACAGAGTAGATGAACTCCAGGACGTTATATGCATGCCGTACCCATATCAAGGGCCAAGTTAGAGCAAGGACCTTATGGGGTGAATAGGATTCATCATCTTTCTGCAAGTCTTGTGAAGAACTGCCTTTACATGTTCCATCATATTGGGTATCATTAACATCAGGTTTGTTGGCTGTTACATTGCTCCGTGAGGTTCTTGTGAATAAATCAGTGTGTGCAATTATATCTGACATTTATGGAAGACAACTAGTATTTAGATTTATGCAATGAGTGCCTGTAGGACACGACATAAATAGTAGGACTGGGGTTAACTAGCAGCAACATGTCTCAAAAACTAAAGGGAGAACACAGATGAAAGCTACAGAATATGTATCATTTGTACTCGAGATTAACTAGATGGCACACAAAAGTATTAAGGAACAACATTAGGTTATACTAGAAGTGGTATAATACTATAATCACCAGCCCGTGGGATAGCATTGGCTGATGGATGATAACTATGCAACAATGTTACCTAAAGAACAAGTCTCTTAGCTGAACTATGGAACATGGTTAACTCCTGAACAAGACCCGTAAGAGATCAGCATGAATATACAATGAAATGTGATAATCTATTTTCCATGCTTAGATGAATAACAAAGACATAAATGTTGCACACAAGTAAGATGAGGGTACAACCTATCTGGCCGCCATCCATAGGAGTGAGCATCATGTGCTGACTTGTCGATGGCCCTGCAGTTGTTGTGGCTGTCCATGTCGGGCACGCACATTCGATGCAGGAAACTTTTGAGTGGGGACTATAGCTCCCTTCTGGTGTATGCTTCCCTTGTTGGAGCAGCTACGGTGAGTCAGAAGACGGTGTGGTTGAAGATGCAGAAAACACATAATGTTAAGAATGACACATCTCTCTGATATGAAGAAATACCCTAAGAGATCAACAACAAGGTACGAGAGTGGTCACACGTTTGTTGACCCCAGACTAAATTGGGGTCACACGATTTTATTTTACTTTGGTACTGTCCGATCTACGCCGTATGGCTTGATGGCCGTCTTGTGCCTCCCGGCTGACACTGTTCGGAATCTTCCCCGAAGAGCCAGCGACCACTGGCAGAGCAGCCTGCCTCTGACATCCATGGCCCCAACCAAAACCCCGCTCCCCGCCCCACCGCACTACCGTGGTTGCGCCGCCCCCGGGCCAATCCAGAAAGACCCGCCGTCATCCAGATCCAGTGGCGGCGGTACCTTCAACCCACACAACTCTAAGATAGCCATCTAAGCGTTGCTTCCGCGACGAACTTGCGCCCCCGCACCCTTACATTAGACACTGATACGTCTCCAACGTATCTATAATTTTTGATTGCTCCATGCTATATTATCTACTGTTTTGGACTATATTGGGCTTTATTTTCCACTTTTATATTATTTTTGGGACTAACCTATTAACCGGAGGCCCAACCCAGAATTGCTGTTTTTTTGCCTATTACAGTGTTTCGAAGAAACGGAATATCAAACGGAGTCCAAACGGAATGAAACCTTCGGGAACTTGATTTTCTCACCGAACGTGATCCAGGAGACTTGGACCCTACGCCAAGGCATCAGAGAGGCGGTCACGAGGGTGGGGGGAGCCCCCCCCTTAAGGCGCGCCCCTGCCTCGTGGGCCCCTTGGAGCTCCACTGACGTACTTCTTCCTCCTATATATACCTACGTACCCCCAAACGAACAGAGACAGAGCCAAAAACCTAATTCCACCGCAGCAACTTTCTGTATCCATGAGATCCCATCTTGGGGCCTGTTCTGAAGCTCCGCCGGAGAGGGCCGTCATCACGGAGGGCTTCTACATCATCATAGCCCCTCCGATGAAGTGTGAGTAGTTTACCTCAGACCTTCGGGTCCATAGTTAGTAGCTAGATGGCTTCTTCTCTCTTTTTGGATCTCAATAGAAAGTTCTCCCCCTCTCTCATGGAGATCTATTCGATGTAATCTTCTTTTTGCGGTGTGTTTGTTGAGACCGATGAATTGTGGGTTTATGATCAAGTCTATCTATGAATAATATTTGAATCTTCTCTGAATTCTTTTATGTATGATTGGTTATCTTTGCAAGTCTCTTCGAATTATTAGTTTGGTTTGGCCTACTAGATTGGTTTTTCTTGCCATGGGAGAAGTGCTTAGCTTTGGGTTCAATCTTGCGGTGTCCTTTCCCAGTGACAGAAGGGGCAGCAAGGCACGTATTGCATTGTTGCCATCGAGGATAACAAGATGGGGTTTATTTCATATTGCATGAATTTATCTCTCTACATCATGTCATCTTGCTTAAAGCGTTACTCTATTTTTAACTTAATACTCTAGATGCATGCTGGATAGCGGTCGATGAGTGGAGTAATAGTAGTAGATGCAGAATCGTTTCGGTCTACTTGTCATGGACGTGATGCCTATATACATGATCATGCCTAGATATTCTCATAACTATGCTCAATTCTGTCAATTGCTCAACAGTAATTTGTTCACCCACCGTAGAATACTTATGCTCTTGAGAGAAGCCACTAGTGAAACCTATGGCCCCCGGGTCTATTCTCATCATATCAATCTCCATGACTTTAATCTTTCTTTGCTTTTTTACTTTGCCTTTTACTTTGCATCTCTATACCAAAATACCAAAAATATTATATCTATCAGATCTCACTCTCGTAAGTGACCGTGAAGGGATTGACAACCCCTAATTGTGTTGGTTGCGAGTAGCTATCGTTTTGTGCAGGTACGAGGGACTTGAGCATGGCCTCCTACTGGATTGATACCTTGGTTCTAAAAAACCGAGGGAAATACTTACGCTACTCTGCTGCATCATCCTTTCCTCTTCGGGGAAATCCAACGCAAGCTCAAGAGGTAGCAAGAAGAATTTCTGGCGCCGTTGCCGGGGAGTCTACGTAAAGAGTCAACATACCAAGTACCCATCACAATCCCTATCTCTCGCATTACATTAGTTGCCATTTGCCTCTCATTTTCCTCTCCCCCACTTCACCCTTGCCGTTTTATTCACCCTCTCTTTCCCAATCTCCTTCTCCGCCTCTCTTTTCTCCATTTGCCTCTTTTGCCCGTTTGCTCTTGTTTGCTCGTGTGCTAGTTTGTTTGCTTGTCGGCATGGCTAGTCTCATATCTTCTCTGTTGTCTCCCGAGAATGAAGTTCTAAATTTTAAACAAAGGGAGGGAGAAAATCTAAAAGATGTTTGGTATAGAATTTGCAATGCTCAAAATAGATCTGCCAGGAAGCAATCTACTTCAGTTCTTCTCCGCAATTTTTATGTAGGTGTTAATCCTTGGTATAGATATATCCTCGATACCATTACCGGAGGGAACTTCTTGGGTAGCCATACTTTTGATTCTTATAATGCTATGTTAGATTTACTTGGCTCACCACCGCTTTTGGTTAATGGAACCATGTTAACTTTGGAGCATGTTATGCAAATACTTGAAATTATTGAAAATAAAGTGGATACTATTGAATTAATTGAAAATCTAGATATAAAGATCCACAATCAAATTACTCAATATGGATCTAAGGTAGGAATGACTTTGAAAAATATTAAGGAAAAGGAACCCATAGTTAATGAGAAGATAAACTTAGATTCTACTAGAATTGATAAACTTGAGGGTATCATTACAAACTTGGGAACCGCTTTTTCTTCCGTAAAGAATACTCCAAGTCCTCCTACTAAAATTGTCAAGCTTATGTATGTTCCTAAAAATAAGGGTGAATCATCTAGTAAGGAAACTGCGGATCTTAAATCTATAAGTATTCATCCCAATCTTTTTGCTATCATTAAGGAACCAATTGCTACAAATGAATTTTTCGATCTTGTGCCTAGAATTTTGATAATCACTAGAAAGAAAGAAATTCATAAGGGAAATAGATGCCTCATCGAAGAATTGCCTACCAAAGATGGCAATACCTAGATCTATCCTCGCTTTTATGCCTAGCTAGGGGCGTTAAACGATAGCGTTTGTTGGGAGGCAACCCAATTTTATTTTTATTCCTTGCTTTTTGCTCCTGTTTAGTAATAAATAAATTATCTAACCTCTATTTTGGTTGTGTTTTTTTGTGTTTAATTAGGCTTTGTGCCAAGTAGAACTGTTGGGAAGACTTGGGGAAAGTCTTGTTGAACTTGCTGTAAAAAACAGAAACTTTAGCGCTCACAAGAACTGCTGTCATTTCTATTTGGAAAGTGATTTTTAGTTAATTCTTTTTGAAGATGATTAATAGATAAATTCCTCACGTCTAGAAATTTATTTTAGATTTTTTGGGGTTCCAGATCTTGCGCTAGCTACAGATTACTACAGACTGTTCTGTTTTTGACAGATTCTGTTTTTCGTGTGTTGTTTGCTTATTTTGATGAATCTATGGCTAGTAAAATAGTTTATAATCCATAGAGAAGTTGGAATACAGTAGGTTTAACACCAATATAAATAAAGAATGAGTTCATTACAGTATCTTGAAGTGGTCTTTCGTTTTCTATCGCTAACGGAGCTCACGAGTTTTCTACCTTAAGTTTTGTGTTGTGAAGTTTTCAAGTTTTGGGTAAGGATTTGATGGATTATGGAACAAGGAGTAGCAAGAGCCTAAGCTTGGGGATGCCCATGGCACCCCCAAGATAATATAAGGACACCTAAAAGCCAAACCTTGGGGATGCCCCGGAAGGCATCCCCTCTTTCTTCTACTTCTATCGATAACTTTACTTGGAGCTATATTTTTATTCACCACATGATATGTGTTTTGCTTGGAGCGTCTTGTATAATTTGTGTCTTTGTTTGTTAGTGTGCCACAATCATCCTTACTGTACACACCTTTTGATAGAGCCATACATGAATTGGAATTTGATAGAATGCTCTATGTGCTTCACTTATATCTTTTGAGCGTTATAATTTTGCTCTATGTGCTTCACTTAGATCTTTTAGAGCACGGTGGTGGATTTGTTTTAAAGAAACTATTGATCTCTCATGATTCACTTAGATTATTTTGAGAGTCTTAATAGCATGGTAATTTTCTTAATAATAATATGCTTGGTATTCAAGATTTGTGAAACTTTCTTTTGAGTGCGTTGAATACTAAGAAAAGATTGAAGCATGATAATTGTTTTGAGATATGGAGGTGATAGTATTAGAGTCATGCTAGTTGAGTAATTGTGAATTTAAAGAATACTTGTGTTAAAGTTTGTGATTCCCGTAGCATGAACGTATGGTGAACCGTTATGCGATGAAGTCGAAGGATGATTTATTTATTGATTGTCTTCCTTATGAGTGGCGGTCGGGGACGAGCGATGGTCTTTCCCTACCAATCTATCCCCCTAGGAGCATGCGCGTAATACTTTGCTTTGATAACTTCTAGATTTTTGCAATAAGTATATGAGTTCGTCATGACTAATGTTGAGTCCATGGATTATACGCACTTTTTCCCATCCTTCCACCATTGCTAGCCTCTCTAATACCGCGCACTTTTCGCGGGTATCATACACCCACCATATATCTCCCTCAAAACAGCCACCATACCTACCTATCATGGCATTTCCATAGCCATTCCGAGATATATTCCCATGCAACTTTCCACCGTTCCGTTTATTATGACACGCTCCATCATTGTCATATTGCTAGCATGATCATCTAGTTGGCATTGTATTTGTGGCAAAGCCACCGTTCATAATTCTTTCATACATGTCACTCTTGATTCATTGCATATCCCGGTAGACCGCCAGAGGCATTCATATAGAGTCATATTTTGTTCTAAGTATCGAGTTGTAATTGTTGAGTTGTAAGAAAAATAAAAGTGTGATGATCATCATTTTTAGAACATTGTCCCAAGTGAGGAAAGGATGATGGAGACTATGATTCCCCCATAAGTCGGGATGAGACTCCGGACGAAAAAAAATAAAAAAAGATGCCATAAAAAAAGAGAAGGCCCAAATAAAAAAAATAAAAAAATAAAAAAATGAGAGAAAAAGAGAGAAGGGACAATGTTACTATCCTTTTACCACACTTGTGCTTCAAAGTAGCACCAAGATCTTCATGATAGAGAGTCTCTCGTTATGTCACTTTCATATACTAGTGGGAGTTTTACATTATAGAACTTGGCTTTATATTCCAATGATGGGATTCCTCAAAATTTCCCTAGGTCTTCGTGAGCAAGCGAGTTGGATGCACACCCACTTAGTTTCTTTTGTTGAGCTTTCATATGCTTATAGCTCTAGTGCATCCGTTGCATGGCAAT
This sequence comes from Triticum dicoccoides, assembly GCF_002162155.2. Classification (NCBI taxonomy): domain Eukaryota; kingdom Viridiplantae; phylum Streptophyta; class Magnoliopsida; order Poales; family Poaceae; genus Triticum; species Triticum dicoccoides. The sequence goes on from NC_041388.1 coordinate 193,191,127, forward strand.
CCCTACTCACTCACATTGATATCTATTGATGGGCATCTCCATAGCCCATTGATACGCCTAGTTGATGTGAGACTATCTTCCCCTATTTTTGTCTTCTCCACAACCACCACTCTATTCCACATATAGTGCTATATCCATGGCTCATGCTCATGTATTGCATGAAGATTGAAAAAGTTAGAGTATGAAACAATTGCTTGGCTTGTCATTGGGGTTGTGCATGATTTAAATACTTTGTGTGGTGAAGATAGAGCATAGCCAGACTATATGATTTTGTAGGGATAACTTTCTTTGGCCATGTTATTTTGAGAAGACATAATTGCTTTGTTAGTATGCTTGAAGTATTATTATTTTTATGTCAACATGAACTTTTGTCTTGAATCTTTCGAATCTGAATATTCATACCACAATTAAGAAAGATTTCCATTGAAATTATGCCAAGTAGCACTCCGCATCAAAAATTCTCTTTTTATCATTTACCTACTCGAGGACGAGCAGGAATTAAGCTTGGGGATGCCTAATACGTCTCCAACATATCTATAATTTTTGATTGCTCCATGCTATATTATCTACTGTTTTGGACTATATTGGGCTTTATTTTCCACTTTTATATTATTTTTGGGACTAACCTATTAACCGGAGGCCCAACCCAGAATTGCTGTTTTTTTGCCTATTTCAGTATTTCGAAGAAACGGAATATCAAACAGAGTCCAAACGGAATGAAACCTTCGGGAACGTGATTTTCTCACCGAACGTGATCCAGGAGACTTGGACCCTACGCCAAGGCATCAGAGAGGCGGTCATGAGGGTGGGGGGCGCCCCAACTTAGGGTGCGTCCCCTGCGTCTTGGGCCCCTCGGAGCTCCACCGACGTACTTCTTCCTCCTATATATACCTATGTACCCCCAAACGAACAGAGACGGAGCCAAAAACCTAATTCCACCACCGCAACTTTCTATATCCATGAGATCCCATCTTGGGGCCTGTTCCGGAGCTCCGCCGGAGAGGGCCGTCATCACGGAGGGCTTCTACATCATTATAGCCCCTCCGATGAAGTGTGAGTAGTTTACCTCAGACCTTCGGGTCCATAGTTAGTAGCTAGATGGCTTCTTCTCTCTTTTTGGATCTCAATACAAAGTTCTCCCCCTCTCTCGTGGAGATCTATTCGATGTAATCTTCTTTTTGCGGTGTGTTTGTTGAGACCGATGAATTGTGGGTTTATGATCAAGTCTATCTATCAATAATATTTGAATCTTCTCTGAATTCTTTTATGTATGATTGGTTGCCTTTGCAAGTCTCTTCGAATTATCAGTTTGGTTTGGCCTACTAGATTGGTTTTTCTTGCAATGGGAGAAGTGCTTAGCTTTGGGTTCGATCTTGCGGTGTCCTTTCCCAGTGATAGAAGGGGCAGCAAGGCACGTATTGCATCATTTCCATCGAGGATAACAAGATGGGGTTTATTTCATATTGCATGAATTTATCTCTCTACATCATGTCATCTTGCTTAAAGCGTTACTTTGTTTTTAACTTAATACTCTAGATGCATGCTGGATAGCGGTCGATGAGTGGAGTAATAGTAGTAGATGCAGAATCATTACGGTCTACTTGTCACGGACGTGATGCCTAGCTATATACATGATCATGCCTAGATATTCTCATAACTATGCTCAATTCTGTCAATTGCTCAACAGTAATTTGCTCACCCACCATAGAATAATTATGCTCTTGAGAGAAGCCACTAGTGAAACCTATGGCCCCCAGGTCTATTCTCATCATATCAATCTCCATCACTTTAATCTTGCTTTGCTTTTTACTTTGCATCTCTATACCAAAAATACCAAAAATATTATATCTATCAGATCTCACTCTCGTAAGTGACTGTGAAGGGATTGACAACCCCTAATTGCGTTGGTTGCGAGTAGCTATCGTTTTGTGCAGGTACGAGGGACTTGAGCGTGGCCTCCTACTGGATTGATACCTTGGTTCTCAAAAACTAAGGGAAATACTTACGCTACTCTGCTGCATCATCCTTTCCTCTTCGGGGAAATCCAATGCAAGCTCAAGAGGTAGCAGACACCAGCAAACCGACATCCTAGGAGCTTCGCCGGCTCGAGGGGTGCTGCTTCCCATTGGGAATCGATTGGCCTAGAATAAAAATCCAGACAACTAACGCCTAAAGAAAGTGATTTGAGATGAGGGTGTGACCTATCTGGCGGCCCAGTGAAGTAGGCAGCTCCAGCTGCCTAGTTGGTGAGGCCGACGCGGTTGCGGTGGCTACCGGCGGCAGGGAAGCAGAGATGTCGCGATGGTCGACGGCTACGGGGAAGCAGTGCCGGGGCTCTGGACGGGTCCAAAGTTGGAGCCTCTCCAGCGCCGTGAACAACGGTGGGGGTGAATCGGCTCCGGTACGGTTCACGCGGCCGTCGTCGAGGCAGCTCCGACAGCACGGACTAAGAGGCACACGGCCCAGTGCACGACGGCAAATGGAAAGCGTCTCCGGGATTAGAGAGGAGGGCGGCTGTGAATTTGGTGCGGTGGGGGCGCCATGGAGGAGGGGCTGAGGTTTCGCGGCTCGGGAGAAGGGAGCTTCCGAGGAGAAGGTGATTTGGCGCCCACGAGGTATGAATGGGGAATTGGGAGGGGGAACCATGTCTTACAGACGCATTTGTCTGAAATGTGGGAGGGAGTTATAGTTCTACCCCTGCCTTTAGGCTTCTCAGCTTGGGTCTGTGTACTGAGGGTCGGGGATAGTAGAGTAACTTTGCTTCTCCCAAATAGTGGGCGCGAGCGATTTCGGGCGAGGAGGGCGTGTTTTGAAATATAGTGGGCGCGAGCGATTTCGGGCGACGAGGGCGTGTTTTGAAATATAGTGGGCGCGAGCAATTTCAGGCGAGGAGAGCGAGTTTTGAAATAGTTGGCGCGAGCTAGGAGAGGGTGTTTTGCCGACCATGGTTTATGAATTATTCGCCACATGTCATTTAGACCGAGGAGAAGGCGATCTTGGATGAAGTTACGAACCTACCCTCGATGTACAACGGGCCAATTGATGCGTGTCCCACATAGGCCGATAATTTCACGTCTCCCATTTATTTATTTGGGCGAATACCACCGAGCAGAGGGTGTTTAACGGTTCGTTCAAATGTTGGGAGAACGAGCATCCACGTCTACCTTACCAAGTCGATTCGAATCAAATTTTGAAATATTAGCTTGCCACTTCTTTTTTAGATGGAGAGATGATGCTCGGGAGTAATGTGTTTTTACATGCTCGTTTCTAGCGATTTACTATATGAAAAATAGTTGACCCACTCAAAAACGGGAATCAAACCCAAAATGAAATATCTCGATTCAATGAAATAGCTTGTTCACCTGGTCAAAATAGTGAACTAAATCCAAGATTGAACACCTCAATCGAGTAGCATGTTCTACAGTATTATAGTACTCCATGAACATGTTGAAAGTCAAATTAATGAACTTGTTTGATATACGCATATCTCTGTTCATGTGTGGATTGCAGACAACATGTTCTCCAATTTAAATATGTGAATGCAAGTTTATATCGAAATATGGTTTATATCAGTCCTTGATGCATAAAATGCGACCTCCCCCTCTCCCGGACTCCCTCTCTCTCTCTCTCTATCTCTCTCTTTGTGTGTGTGGGGGGGGCGAGTTCGCATGCATATATACTCCATCTATAGGTCTTTCTCACACTATGTATGGTTCTCTAGTCCAAGCTAAATATCTTGGGTGCACTCATCGTACGCACACAAATTCCTTCGCTCGTTGGCCGTAACTCTCTCACGCACCACTCTGTCGTCTCGGAGCTCTTCCTTCTCTCTCTCAAACTCTCCATCTAACTGGGTCACACATACACATGCATATCTCACTCACACTCGATAGACCCATCTAAAAGTCTATCTCTCTCCCTCGTTCTCTCTCCATCTCACACGCGCGCACACACACACACAATCTCATGCCTAGTCGAGTATGATGGTCTCTCGCTCATATGTAGGCACACGCAGTCCCCCCTATATGTATATGACTAGCTAATCTTAGTCTCCATCACAAACATGTGCATGGTCTATATCGATTTCTCTCGGGGCATCTTTCTATCGCGCACGCACCTCCCTCGATCTCCCACCCATATAGTCCCGTCACGATCTCGAGGGGATCTCTCTATCACAAACACACCCTCTCTCCCTCCCCTTGCGTCCATGTTCTCCATGTGTCCCTCTCGACCTTTGTTCCTTGTTGGACAGACCTCTATTGGACATGTGCTATAGGGGTGTCTCTCTCTGTTGCAAACAATCACGCACTAGCTATCTTCGTGTATCTCCTCACCTCGCTTTTCTATCTCGGAGAGGCATGCGTGATATGTTTGCATAAGAAACGAAAAAACACACACTCTCTCTAATTTATCATTTGTTGTCCCTTTCTCTTTCACACACATACTCTTTTTGCACACTCACTCATTCTCCTTCGCACGCACTTGATCTCTCTCGACTTAGGCACTCTCTTTGGTCCATAGCATATAGATTTATTGAAAAGTCAAACATCACAAAGTTTGACAATGTACATGGAGAAAAACATTTACATCTAGAATGGCAAACATATACCGTTAGATTCATCATGAGATGTAGTTTCGTATGATGTATGTTTGGTATTGTAGATATAAATAACATTTGCGTAAACCTGATCAAAGTTTCCAAAGTTCGACTTCTAAATTTTTTACATGCACTGAATTATCGAGCAGATGGAATATCTCTTTCCCCCTCTTAGCTATCTGACACACCACTCAGCCTTATCGGGGCTCCTATATCTCTCTCTCTCAAACTTTATATCTCCCTGGTTCACACATACACATGTCTCGCTCGCGCTACATATAGACCCATCCAACACTCTCCGCCCTTATTCTCTATCTATGTGACACCCCCACCCCTAAGTACCATAATCCCTCACTCCATCATAGGCGTATGCACTCCCCCCTAAGTATGATTATCTCTCACTAGCCATCAGGAACACACGTATTGCCTCCTTCCATCCATACGTCTATCTCAATATCTCTCGGGGTATCTTCTATCGCGCACACACCGTGTCACTCGATCTCCCACCCATGTAGTACCATCACGATCTATAGGGGAATACACTCTCTCCTCCCCATGTCTGCATTTTCTCTATACGTCTCTCTCGACCTCTCTCCCTTGTTTGTCAGACCACTCTTGGCCACGTGCTAGGGGTCTTTCTCCCTCGGTTGCAAACAACCACACACTATCTCCTCACCTTGCTTCCGTTGTCGAAGATGCATGTGTGATATGTTTGCATAAGACACACACGCTTTTTCTCTACTTTTATCGTGTGTTGTCCATGTCTCTTTCACACATGCACACACACTTTTTTCACTCACTCTTTCTACTTCACTCTCTCTCTCTCTCTAGTTAGGGACTCTCTCACGTCCATAAGCATATGGATGTTTTGAAAAGTCAAACCTCGGAAAAGTTTGATCATGTATATGTGGAGAAAAACAATTACATCTGGAACGATCATTAGATTCATCACAACATGTACTTACTTCATACTATCATTTATCTTTGGTATTGTAGATATAAGTAATTTCTTTATAAACTTGGTCAAAGTTTCAAAAGTTTGACTTAAAAAAATGTTGGCACTACATTATCGAATGGAGGGAGTAGCTTTCTCTCTCTCTCTCTCTGCTATCTCTCACGGGCCTCCCCTCAAACTCGAACTCTCTATACCGACGGATTATACACTCATTGTGTCAGCGTATAGCTCCGTATATTGTTTAGTTGACCGGTCAACCGGTCCACATGCTGCCTTGTTAGCTCGTGTGCTCTATCTTCGTGTGCTGGCCCATGTGGCAGTGGGTGAAAATAAGTAAACTAGAGGCCCATCTGACACGCTGTGAAGTAATAAACAAAATTAAAACCGCTCGGGGTAGCACCCCGCATGCTAGTAAATTGAGGGCGCATTGAGGACACACTTATTCCGCGTGAAGGACGCACTCGCGCACAATTCACCACTACGCGGTGGCATGCACAGAAGGACGCACTCGCGCACACCCAGCAGGCCAACACACAACACACACCAGCACACGTGTACACCAGCGTCGCCGCCGGTTGAGATGGACGACGAGGCAGCCAACAAGCGGAGGCGGCTCGAGCCAAAACCGCATCCGGCGAGCCTGGACTTAATCAGCAGCCTCCCCGATGACATGCTGCTCGTCATCATCGGCCTACTCCCCCCCCCCCAAATCTACCTGCGGACCGCTATGATCTCCCTACGGTGGCGCCCCCTCTGGCGCTGCGTCCCCCTCAACCTCACTGTCGACAGCTGCCTTTGCGACGGGGATTGCAAACGCATGGCCGCAGTCTCCAAGATCCTTTCATCACACCCTGGGCCAGCCAGACGCCTTGACATCCGCATGTTTAGTACCAACTGCAAGGTCCAAGCCAAGTTCGACGAGTGGTTCTTATCCCCCGCCCTAGATCAGCTCAAGGAGCTCAGCTTTGAAGCTGGACGATGTTGCTCTCTGCCGTTGTTCGCGCTCCGCCTCACGCCAACGCTGCGCTGCGCCAGCTTCAGCTCCTGCTATCTTCCTCAGATTAATGTTGCGCCCGCCCTTCTTCTCCCTCAACTCAAGCAGCTCGACCTCTTCGACGTTGGCATCTCGTAGCAGGCTATGGAGCACCCGCTCCGTAGATGTACTATGCTCGAGTACCTTCGTCTTGAGCAGATCCACGGGTTCATTAGCCTCCACATCGCCTCGACGAATCTCTGATGGATTTATGTGTCTTGCTGGCCCTGCAACAAGACATCAATTGGGAAGAGATCACTCCAGCTGTTCCACGTTGTGGTCATTGAGAATGCGCATTTCCTTGAGAGATTGCTTGTATCTGATCTAGAAGGTCCAACAAAAATCAGGGTCATTGATGCACCGAAATTGACAGCGTTGGTGTACTCGTCTGCCAAATTCTCCGAACTCTTTATTGGATCCATAATCATTCAGGTACAACACTCATCTTCTTCTCCGTCTTCTTGAAATTCTCATTTTTAAATTTCTTCTTGATGTATTTACGACCGTCTTCCAAAAAATGATTCCCACAAGCTTGACCCAGTCTATGCGCATAGTGAAGATCTTGGCAATAAAATCTATGGGCCCTAATCTGGATCAAGTTGTTGGATTGCTTACATGCTTTCCGTGCATGGAGAAACTACTCATCAAGGTGAAACTTTTTCCTATTAGTAAACGGTAATCACAACGTAGCTCAATTCTTTTCGTAATTTTCCCAAATTACGATGACAAATGCAGTGTTCAAAACTGCATCTACACATTGCACCGAAAGAAATGTTTTTAGTATTTTTTCTCACATGATCACCTGCATCGTTTTTTTGTTGTACTACTATAGTAGCCTAGGATAGTTATAGTGGAAAGTAACTTAGACTAGTAACTCTATGGTTACTTTAAGAGCAAGTACTACCTCCGTCCTGGTTTACTCTTCCTATTTTGTAGTATCAAAATTTGACCATAGATTTAACCGACAAAATGTTAATGCATGTCACTAAAAATTATATCGTTGGATTCGTATTTGAACATAATTTCAAATGGTATAATTTTTGGTGACATGCATTGGCATTTTCTTAGGTAAATCTATGGTCAAAATTTTACACTAAATATGAGGTAGTACAAAAGTGGGCTATAATGGCCCTCCACTATGTAGGCCAAAACACATGCCAAATTCACTTGTGATGCATTTGGCATTGATGCCCCTCCATTGCTCACCTGGTGCCCCAATCTGGATCACCTACTTTGCTCCGGTGCCAAATTAACACACGCAATGAAAAAACACTTGCGTGGGAGAGAGAGGACTGAGGCAATAAAAAACACATGTTTGGGAGAGTGAGAGGCTGGTGTAGTTGGTTTGATTGATTTGTTTATACATGTGGGTCTGTGTGCACGATGGTGCCAACTCTCTCACATCGTGAGAGCGGTGCCAAAATCTTTTGATTTGACATCGATGCATATTATGTGGCATACTTTTGAGAAATATGGCATCGGCCACATAGTGGAAGGCAACAAATCCCCAAGTTCTTCACGTACTCCTAGGTAAATGAGAGGAAAGAAAAAGAGAGAGAGTGAAAAAATATCACTAGCCAGCCAACCCTATCGTATGAGCGAATGATATTGGTACCTCTTGATGACATGACAATCTTATACAACCAGCTGCTCTAATATGTTCTCTTCTTTTGCAGATAGAAAAAGACCCGAAAGTGAAAAATGTGCTGCATTATAACAATCTCATCGAATGCCTTGATCTCATCTTACAGAAATTGATTTGATCGACTACTGAGGCAGCACATCTGAGATTAAATTGGCCAGGTTCTTTGTTCTGGAGGCAAGTGTGCTCAAGGTAATGAGGTTTGGCGTTCTCTGGCGCAACAATGAATGGTGTGCTGATCACCGCAAGTGTCTAAGCCTAAATGACAAAGTCTCCGTAGAAGCTGAATTTGTTTTTGAAACATCAAGTGGCCAGAGACTCGAAAATTTATTTTCCCATTAGTGACTTGTGAGGGCGGTGGGTTTTAGTTTGTGCGATAATGCTGCATCCACCTAAAGTAACGAAAGTTCTTACGTAAACTTCCTAGATTTCCTCTTCGTTGGTGCAACATTATTCCTAACATTTGTAATATCAGTTCAAAATTTGTAATATTGCCATGTCCTATTCCCGCGTTTTCAAAATCCTGCGAATCAAAGAGGTCCTGAGTTGTTGATGATGTTGTGCCTGCCATCTTTCACCAATAGCCGTTGGATCTAGATCTGACGCATACAAACCAAACTTCTCCAGTTTTGCAAAAAGATGCCCGCACTTGTTCCCTATTTACAAACTACTCATTGTCTCTCACAATCAGCCTTATCTCCTCCCCACCACATCTAGAAGGCCATGGAAAAATCTAGCGCGATGGCCGCTGCCGGCGCCATCCACCCCCAATCTTGGTGTTTCGTGCAATACACATGCATCTACGCATGGGAAATTATGTCGAACACGGCTAGTTGTAAGCAGGCAAGCTCTAAAGCCATGATGATAGTGACTACAAACGGTGAGGCTAACTATGTTATGCCGAACACGGCTCCTATACTCAGGTGTCATCTCCGGTGCAAGGTCTTGTCACTTCACTACGAGGAGCAGCACGCAATAATTTTACCAACGGGTAGTACAATGCTACTACATTGGTAGTACTACTACCACAGTCTAGATTTAGTAGTACTACCACGTCCATCTAGATTTAGTACTTTGACTACCAATATCTAGTAATGCATGTCACAAAAAAGGTCTGTCTAGGACACATCTAGATGTGACATAGTTCTGTCACATCTAACCTGATGTCCACTATGTTTGCGGCCCGTTTTTTTCTTGTCTCAGATTTTTTGTTCCTTGTTGCTACGTTATTTGTGGGAGATTAGATGTGACATCCTTAGAAAACATCTGGATGTGAATTAGACAAACTGCACAAAAATGTACTACTCCTCCTGTAAATAAATACATGGTGTATTGTTTTATTCCTTCCGGTAGATGGCTCAAATCTGAAGTCTCATCAATCAGACTACTATTGTACTCACCGAGCGCTCAGCTTTGTAAGCTACCAACAAAAAATTGCAATCAAAGACTACTATTGTACTCCCTCCATACTGATGCATTAGTCACGTTACGAAAACCAAATAGTAAACCCAAAACTTTTAGGCGCGGTGCATTAACTACCCACCTCGTTCCCTGTTTTTTGCCATGAAAAAAGAAATCACCCAATACGAGACGTGGCTTGCGTATGCATCCAATGACTTGAGACTACTCCCTCCGTCTAGGTGTATGATTAGCCACAATGAAGAGTAACATACACATATCCCTAAACTATGTTACTACCTTTCATAGTGGGTAGTAACGTAAGTATGGTAACATGCAAAGCCTCATTTATTAGGTTATAGGCTCATATTGCATTGGGACATGTGATGTTACAGTAACTAGCTAAGTTACTCAAACTACCTCTCTCCTCATTAACTCATTGCCACATAAGTGAATTTGTTGAGTTGGACTCGATGTTACTGCTAAAGTTACTCCCACCGTGGCTAGTCTAAGTCATCTTAGAGCAAGTGAAAAAGAGGAGTGGGCTCTCATGTAAGAGCCGCTATATGCGGATTCCTAGGCCAATATATATTACATACGAAGAAAGAGAGAGAGAAGATGAGAAAAAGTAGTACTCTTATAGCCAGCCTTATAGCTAACCTTATTGTATGAGTGGCTACAAGTGATGGCTCTATATGACATGGCACCATCATATAGCCAGCAGCTGGCTATACTATTAACCATGCTCTTGTGCACTGTGATCAAGACGAAGGGGAAAGCGAGAGAACCTAATGTCTTTTTGCTAATTAATAGGATTACATGCATCGAACTAACCATTGCATGCCATGTTTGGTAGTCTCAAGTCATTGAAAGCATGCACGGCCCACATATCTCATTGGTTGATATGTCACGAAATAAGAAACAAGGAGGGAGTTAATGTATCGTGCCTAAGTGTTTTGGGATGGAGGGGGACGCAGCTTCATTGACTTACCGCACCTGCGTTTGGGTGAATGACTCATGGGCGCAACAGGTGCCTGGCCCACCTATCATACAGCCAAAGGCAGGTGCAGTAGACGGCCGAGGAGTAGATGGCCAACACACACGTGAATGCAAAGCAGTCTGCACTTCTCATATAAAGGCTCCCCGCCAGTCCAATCTATGAAATCCTACGCACCTATGCACCCTAACCAAGGGCAAGAGTGATCACTCCAATCACAAGATCAGTTGACTAGAAGCTAGACCCATGGAGGCGATGAGAGCGAGCATCAGCTGGCTGTGCCAGATGGTCCATGACGCCGGCTCGCGGCCCGACACCAAGGAATGTCTCCAGGTCATGCTTACGGCCGCCAGGGCGAGAGGCCGCTTGGACGACAGCTTCGTCTCCTTGTTCGACAAGGTCCTCGTCGGCTTCCTCGACAAGTTCACCGTCGTCAAGAAGCTTGCGGACGACCTTGACGTATGATAACCCATAAGTGTAGGGGATCAATTGTAGCCTCTTTCGATAATTAAGAGTGTCGAACCCAACGAGGAGCTAAAGGTAGAACAAATATTCCCTCAAGTTCTATCGACCATCGATACAACTGTACGCACGCTTAATGTTCGCTTTACCTAGAACAAGTATAAAACTAAAAGTACTTTGTAGGTGTAACGGGATAGGTTTGCAAGAATATAGAGAGCATGTAAATAAAAACTAGGGGCTATTTTAGGTAAAGAAGCAATAAAGTTAGTATAGCGAGTGTGGAAAAGTGGTGGTAGGAGTTGCAAAATTGTCCCTAAGTAATTGACTACTTTACTAGACCGATAGCAAGTTTTATGTGGGAGAGGCCACTGCTAGCATGTCATCCCTGACTTGGAATTCTATGCACTTATGATTGGAACTATTAGCAAGCATTCACAACTACTAATGTTCATTAAGGTAAAACCCAACCATAGCATTAAGATATATTGGTCCCCCTTCAATCCCATATGCATCAAGTTCTATGCTAGGTTGAAGCTTATGTCACTCTTGCTCTCCAATACATAGTCCTATCAACATACAACTAACCCTTTGGTGTGATCCACGCGCACGCTCATATGATGGGCACTTAGCAACATAACCACAAGCAAATTAAACCAATCATAGCAATTCACCAATTACCGGTAGGACAACGAAAATCAACTCAGACATCATAGGGTGGCAACACATCATTGGATAATAATATGAAGCATAAAGCACCATGTTCAAGTAGAGGGTACATCGGGTTGCGGGAGAGTGGACCGCTGTAGATAGATGGGGGAAGGTGATGAAGATGTTGGTGAAGATGACGGAAGTGTTGGTGTAGATCACCGTCACACGATGATGGCCCAGGCGGCGTTTTGGCGCCACCGGGAGAGAGGGGGAGAGGCCCCCCGTCTTCTTCTTCTTCCTTGACCTTCCCCCTAGACGGAAGAAGGGTTTCCCCTGTGGTCCTTGGCTTCCATGGCATGGGAGGGGCAAGGGCCCCTCCAAGATTGGATCTGTCTCTCTGTCTCTCTCTGTTTCTACGTTTCAGATTCTGGCCTTTCACCATTTCTTATATTCCCGGAGATCCGTAACTCCAATTGGGCTGAAATTTTAACACGATTTCTTTCAGATATTGGCTTTGTTGCGGTGAAAGAAGGGCACAAAGTGCCTTACGAGGTGGCCACGAGGGCCCACGGCACGCCTGACCCCCTAGGGCGCGCCCCCTGCCTCGTGGCCCGTTGGGCATCGTCTCGCGTTGATTCTTCTTCCCAAAAATCACATATATTCCAAAAAAATCTTCGTTAGTTTTTATCCCATTTGGACTCCGTTTGATATGGATTTTCTGCGAAACAAAAAAACATGCAACAAACAAGAACTGGCACTGGGCACTGGATCAATATGTTAGTCCCAAAAATGGTATAAAAAGTTGCCAAAAGTATATGAAATTTGTATAATATTGGCATGGAACAATAAAAAATTATAGATACGACGGAGACGTATCAGCATCCCCAAGCTTAATTCCTGCTCGTCCTCGAGTAGGTAAATGATAAAAAAGATAATTTTTTTATGTGGAATGCTACCTAGCATAATCTTGATCATGTAATCTAATCATGGCATGAATATTAAGACACGAGTGATTCAAAGCAATAGTCTATCTTTTGACATTAAGACAATAATACTTCAAGCATACTAATAAAGCAATCATGTCTTTTCAAAATACATGGCCAAATAAAGTTGTCCCTAAAAAATCATATGGTCTGGCTAGGCTCCATCTTCACCACACAAAGTATTCAAATCATGCACAACCCCGATGACAAGCCAAGCAATTGTTTCATACTTTTGATGTTCTCAAACCTTTTCAACTTTCACGCAATACATGAGCGTGAGCCATGGATATAGCACTATAGGTGGAATAGAATATGATGGTGGAGGTTGTGTGGAGAAGACAAAAAGGAAGAAAGTCTCACATCGATGTGGCTAATCAACGGGCTATGGATATGCCCATCAATTGATGTAAATGCGAGGAGTAGGGATTGCCATGCAACAGATGCACCGGAGCTATAAGTGTATGAAAGCTCAAACTGAAACTAAGTGGGTATGCGTCCAACTTTCTTGCTCATGAAGACCTAGGGCACTTGAGGAAGCCCATCAGTGGAATATACAAGCCAAGTTCTATAATGAAAATTCCCACTAGTATATGAAACTGATAACTCAAAAGAGTCTTTATATGAAGAACATTGTGCTACTTTGAAGCACAAGTGTGGTAAAAGGATAGTAACATTGTCCCTTCTCTCTTTTCTCTCATTTTATATATTTTTTCTCTTTCTCTTTTTCTTTTTTAGGCTTCTTTGGCCTCTCTTTTTTGGCGGTGCTTCTTTGGCCACTTTTATTTTGATAACCTCACACGGGACAATGTTCTAATAATGATGATCATTACACTTTTATTTACTTACAACTGAATATTACAACTCGATACTAGAACAAAATATGACTTTATATGAATGCCTCCAGCAGTGTATCGGGATGTGCAATGATCTAGCGTAGCAATGACATAAAAAACGGAGAAGCCATGAAAACATCATGCTAGCTATCTTACGATCATGCAAAGCAATATGACAATGATGCTCAAGTCATGTATATGAAGATGATGGAAGTTGAATGGCAATATATCTTGGAATGGCTATGGAAATGCCATGATAGGTAGGTATGGTGGCTGTTTTGAGGAAGATATAAGGAGGCTTATGTGTGATAGAGCGTATCATATCACGGGGTTTGGATGCACTGACGAAGTTTGCACCGACTCTCAAGGTGAGAAAGGGCAATGCACGGTACCGAAGAGGCTAGCAATGATGTAAGGGTGAGAGTGCGTATAATCCATGGACTAAACATTAGTCATAAACAAATCACATACTTATTGCAAAAATCTATTAGTCATCAAAACAAATTACTGCATGCGTGCTCCTAGGGGGATAGATTGGTAGGAAAAGACCATCGCTCGTCCCCGACTGCCACTAATAAGGAACACAATCAATAAATACCTCATGCTCCAACTTTGTTACATAACGGTTCACTATACGTGCATGCTACTGGAATCACAAAATTCAACACAAGTATTTCTACAATCCACAACTACCCACTAGCATGACTCTAATATCATCATCTTTATATCGCAAAACTATTGCAAGGAATCAAACATATCATATTCAGTGATCTACAAGTTTTATGTAGGACTTAATGACTAACCATGTGAATGACCAATTCCTTTCATCTCTCTAAATAGGTATAAGTGAAGCAAGAGAATTTAATTCTTTGTACAAAAGATATTCCCACGCTCTAACAAATATAAGTGAAGAAAAAGAGCATTCTACAAATGGCGGTTTTCTATGTGAAGGAAACAAGCAATCTAAACTTCAAATGATATAAGTGAAGCACATGAAGCATTCTATAAAGCCATACTAAAAAGATATAAGTGAAGTGCAAAGAGCATTCTATAAATCAGCCATGGACTATCTCATACCAGCATGGTGCATCAAAGAAAAGTGAAAACGAAATGCAAAACACGCTCCAAGATTTGCACATATCGCATGAACGAAACGAATCCGAAAACATACCGATACTTGTTGAAGAAAGATGGGATGCCTTCCGGGGCGTCCACAAGCTTAGACGCTTGAGTCTCCTTGAAAATTTACTTGGGGTGCCTTGGGCATCCCCAAGCTTGAGCTCTTTTCTCTCCTTCTTCTCCTCACATCAAGACATCCTCGATCTTTGAACACTTCATCCACACAAAACTCAACAGAAAGCTCGGTAAGATCCGTTAGTATAATAAAGCAAATCACTACTCTAAGTACTGTTGAAAACCAATTAATATTTTGTTTTTGCATTGTAGCTACTATAATATAACTTTTGCATGGCTTAATCCACTGTTAGGAATCGATAGTTTCATCAAAACAAGCAAACTATGCATCAAAAACAGAATCTGTCTTAAACAAGAGAGTCTGTAGTAATCTGAACATTCACCATACTTCTGGTAGTTCAAAAATTCTGAAAAAATTAGGAAAAATAAAAAAATTTGTATAGAAAGACATTTCAAAAAGTTTCAGAACTGTTTGATGTTCAAGTAAAAAATGTAAAATCGCGCACTACAGCCAAAGTTTCTGTGTTGCACCGCACAAACCAACAAGCAATGTAAACATCCTAAAGGCAAATCTTGGCACATTATTCTTGTTTTTAAAATTTATAAAGCGCACAACAGAAATAAATGACTCTCTAAAAATTCTGGGTTGTCTCTCTGGTAGCGCTTTCTTTAAAGCCATTAAGCTAGGCATATAGTGCTCAAGTAATGGATCCACCCGGATCCCAAGGTATATCAAAGCCAATTTTAATTAACAATGATTTGTGATTTAGTAGTGAGCACAAAGTAACATATATCATGCAACAACTAAGTCTAACTCTCTTCCTATGCATCGGCATGTCATAAAACAATAATTCGTGCACATCAAGTGAAGGCCAATGCATAGCATAAGAAATTTCTTGCAATTTTATTGTGTTGGAAACATAGAGAGGCGGAGATGTAGTTCCTCTATCATAATAATTGAAAGTAGGAGCAGCAAACACATGCATATTATATCTATCAAAATCATCATGTGTAGTAGTAAAACGCAACGCATCAATATAATCCTTAATAAGGGCAAACTTCTCTGATATAGTGTAGTTGGGAGAATTCAAAAAGATAATAGGACTATCATGTGTGGTGCAATAGCAACAATTTCATGTTTAACATAAGGAACTATAGCAAATTCATATCCATAAGCATAATTTATATTGGAATCTTGTCCACAAGCATAGCAAGCATCATCGAAAAGGGATATTTCAAAAAAATCAACGGGATCATAACAATCATCATAGCATTCATCCTTCGGTAAATTCGAAGGTAAATTAAACAATGTATGAGTTGAAGAGTTACTCTTTTTAGAAGGTGGGAACGGGTAGGTAATCCGCTCTTCCTCCTTTTGTTCTTCACTCTCCTCATCATCTTTTTCATCCAATGAGCCCACAGTTTCATCAATTCCTTCTCCCATAGACTCCTGCAAAATATTAGTCTCTTCTTGGATAACGGAGGAGTCCTCAATATATGGTTTAACATAGGCATTAGAAGCATAACTATCATAACAATATTTAAGTATGGCAAAAATTTCAGATTTGTAAAGAGTAGCATCATACTTTCCAATCAAAGAAGCAATTTCATAAGCACCCTTGAAAGCAACAAATTCTTCAATTTGTTGAACATCATAGTAATTATAAACACCCTTAGCATACGAAGAAACAATTCCATTATCACTAAACTCACATTGGTAGGGAAGGTGTTTCTTAGGGTCTTCAAAACAACAAGTAAAATCATGTATTTCACATAAATTCCAAGCATAGCATTGCAAACGATGAATTTGATCCAATAAAAGTTTCCCTTTTTGAGATAAGCGGTGTCGCACATAACAAGCATGCTCAGTTAAAGATTTGCCCTCAACTAATCTAGTTGGGGTTTTAGCACGAGCACATAGGGATCGAACATGATCCAAGTAAAAAGCTTCAAGAGTGTGATAGATTTTGAGTGGTTCCTCAACCATTGGTTCAGTAGGTACCACTAATTTTTTGGTATTTTGCGTTTCCTTCCCATAACTAAAGATAGAAAACAAGAGCACAAAATAAAAACTACTTAGTGATAAAGCAAACAGGCACACACGAGAATATTCACCCCACGCTATAACTCCCGGCAACGGCGCCAGAAAAAGGTCTTGATAACCCACAAGTATAGGGGATCAATTGTAGCCTCTTTCGATAAGTAAGAGTGTCGAACCCAACGAGGAGCTAAAGGTAGAACAAATATTCCCTCAATTTTTATCGACCACCGATACAACTCTACGCATGCTTAACGTTAGCTTTACCTAGAACAAGTATAAAACTAAACTACTTTGTAGGTGTAACATGATAGGTTTGCAAGAATATAAAGAGCACGTAAATAAAAACTAGGGGCTGTTTTAGGTAAAGAAGCAATAAAGTTAGTATAGCGAGTGTGGAAAAGTGGGCGTAGGAGTTGCAAAATTGTCCCTAAGCAATTGACTACTTTACTAGACCGGTAGCAAGTTTTATGTGGGAGAGGCCACTGCTACCATGTCATCCCTGACTTGGAATTCTATGCACTTATGATTGGATCTATTATCAAGCATCTGCAAGTACTAACGTTCATTAAGGTAAAACCCAACCATAGCATTAAGATATATTGGTCCCCCTTCAATCCCATATGCATCAAGTTCTATGCTAGGTTGAAGCTTCTGTCAATCTTGCCCTCCAGTACATAGTCCTATCAACATACAACTAACCCTATGGTGTGATCCATGCGCGCGCTCATATGATGGGCACCAAAGGACAGCAACATAACCACAAGCAAATTAAACAAATCATAGCAATTCACCAATGATCGGTAGGACAAAGAAAACCTACTCAGACATCATAGGATGGCAACACATCATTGGATAATAATATGAAGCATAAAGCACCATGTTCAAGTAGAGGGTACAGCGGGTTGCGGGAGAGTGGACCGCTGTAGATAGATGGGGCAAGGTGATGAAGATGTTGGTGAAGATGACGGAGGTATTGGTGTAGATCGCCGTCACACAATGATGGCCCCGGCGGCGTTCCGGTGCCATCAGGAAAGAGGGGGAGAGGGCCCCCCTTCTTCTTCTTCTTCCTTGATCTTCTCCCTAGATGGGAGAAGGGTTTCCCCTCTGGTCCTTGGCTTTCATGGCATGGGAGGGGTGAGAGCCCCTCCGAGATTGGATCTGTCTCTCTGTCTCTCTCTGTTTCTACGTTTTAGATTCTAGCCTTTCACTGTTTCTTATATTCATGGAGATCCGTAACTCCGATTGGGCTGAAATTTTAACATGATTTCTATCCGGATATTGGCTTTCTTGCGGCGAAAGAAGGGCACCAACCTCATTAAGGGGTGGCCACGAGGGCCCAGGGCACGCCTGACCCCCTGGGGCATGCCCCCTGCCTTCTGGCCCCCTCGGGCATCGTCTCGCATTGATTCTTCTTCCCCAAAATCACATATATTCCCAAAAAAATCTCCGTCATTTTTTATCCCATTTGGACTCCGTTTGATAAGGATTTTCTGTCAAACAAAAAAACATGCAACAAACATGAACTATCACTGGGCACTGGATCAATATGTTAGTCCCAAAACTAGTATAAAAGTTGCCAAAAGTATATGAAAGTTGTATAATATTGGCATGGAACAATAAAAAATTATATATACAACGGAGATGTATCAATGTACGCCTCCAGCCCACGCGCCCAGGCTCTGCGATGCCAGCACCCTCAACGGCCTCGATGGTGACAACCTCTTCGACGCACTGGTGGCTGTGCGACTGCCCGCCGTCACGCCGGAGAATGTCCACCTCGAGGTCGCGCTCGCCATGCAGCGCCTGGTGCAGCAAGACACCGTTAACATAATCACCCACATCTACGTGCAAATCGTCCACAAGGACTACTATGTTCCAAAGGAGGACGATAGGTGCTACCTCTTGAGCACTGCGTTGGTTTTCCCCGAAGAGGAAGGGATGATGCAGCAAAGTAGCATAAGTATTTCCTCAGTTTTTGAGAACCAAGGTATCAATCCAGTAGGAGGCTACGCGCGAGTCCCTCGCACCTGCACAAAACAAATAAATCCTCGCAACCAACGCAAATAGGGGTTGTCAATCCCTATAAGGCCACTTACGGGAGTGAGATCTGATAGATATGATAAGATAATATTTTTGGTATTTTTATGATAAACGATGAAAAGTAAAATAAGGGCAAAGTAAATAGCAAAGGAAATAACTAAGTAGTAGGAGATCAATATGATAAAGATAGACCCGGGGGCCATAGGTTTCACTAGTGGCTTCTCTCAAGGGCATAAGTATTCTATGGTGGGTGAACAAATTACTGTTGAGCAATAGACATAATTGAGCATAGTTATGAGAATATCTAGGTATGACCATGTATATAGGCATCACATCCGAGACAAGTAGACCGACGCCTCCCTGCATCTAGTACTATTACTCCACTCATCGACCGCTATCCAGCATGCATATAGAGTATTAAGTTAAAAATAGAGTAACGCCTTAAGCAAGATGACATGATGTAGAGGGATAGACTCATGCAATATGAAGAAAACCCCATCTTTTTATCCTCGATGGCAACAATACAATACGTTCCTTGCTGCCCCTACTGTCACTGGGAAAGGACACCGCAAGAATGAACCCAAAGCTAAGCACTTCTCCCATTGCAAGAAAGATCAATCTAGTAGGCCAAACCAAACTGATAATTTGAAGAGACTTGCAAAAATAACCAATCATACATAAAATAATTTAGAGAAGATTCAAATATTATTCATAGATAGACTTGATCATAAACCCACAATTCATCGGTCTCAAGAAACACACCGCAAAAAGAAGATTACATCGAATAGATCTCCACAAGAGAGGGGAGAACATTGTATTGAGATCCAAAAAGAGAGAAGAAGCCATCTAGCTACTAACTATGGACCCGTAGGTCTGAAGTAAACTACTCACACTTCATCGGAGGGGCTATGGTGTTGATGTAGAAGCCCTCCGTGATCGATGCCCCCTACGGCGGAGCTCCAAAACAGGCCCCAAGATGGGATCTCGTGGATACAGAAAGTTACGGCAGTGGAATTAGGGTTTTGGCTTGTATCTGATTGTTTGGGGGTACGTGGATATATATAGGAGGAAGGAGTACGTCGGTGGAGCAATAGGGGGCCCACGAGGGTGGAGGGCGCGCCTAGGGTAGGCAGGCGCGCCCCCTACCTCATGGCCTGCTCTTTTCTTTCTTGACGTTGGGTCCAAGTCTCCCGGGTCTTGTTCGTTGAGAAAATCACGTTCCCAAAGGTTTCATTCCGTTTGGACTCCGTTTGATATTCCTTTTCATCGAAACCCTAAAACAGGCAAAAAAACAGCAATTCTGGGCTGGGCCTCCGGTTAATAGGGTAGTCCCAAAAATAATATAAAAGTGGATAATAAAGCCCAATAATGTCCAAAACCGTAGATAATATAGCATGGAGCAATAAAAAATTATAGATACATTGGAGACGTATCAAGCATCCCCAAGCTCAATTCCTGCTCGTCCTCGAGTAGGTAAATGATAAAAACAAATTTTTTGATGCGGAATGCTACTTGGCATAATTTTAATGTAATTCTTCTTAATTGTGGTATGAATATTCAGATCCAAAAATTCAAACAAAAGTTCATATTGACATAAAAATAATAATACTTCAAGCATACTAACTAAGCAATTATGTCTTCTCAAAATAACATGGCCAAAGAAAGTTCATCCCTACAAAATCATATAGTTTAGTCATGTTTCATTTTCGTCACACAAGAATGCTCTCATGATGCACAACCCCGATGAAAAGCCAAGCAATTGTTTCATACTTTAGTAATCTCAAACCTATAAACTTTCACGCAATATATGAGTACGAGCCATGGACATAACACAATGGGTGGAATAGAATATAATGAGGGGGGTTATGTGGAGAAGACAAAAAAGGAGAAAGTCTCACATCAACGAGGCTAATCAATGGGCTATGGAGATGCCAACCGATTGATGTTAATGCAAGGAGTAGGGATTGCCATGCAATGGATGCACTAGTGCTATAAATGTATGAAAGCTCAACAAAAGAAACTAGTGGGTGTGCATCCAACTTTCTTGCTCATGAAGACCTAGGGCACTTGAGGAGGCCCATTGTTGGAATATACGAGCCAAGTTCTATAATGAAAAATTCCCACTAGTATATGAAAGTGACAAAACAAGAGACTCTCTATCATGAAGATTAAGGTGCTACTTTGAAGCACAAGTGTGGAAAAGGATAGTAACATTGTCCCTTTTCTCTTTTTCTCTCTTTTTTGGGCCTTCTCTTTTTTTATGGCCTTTCCCTTTTTTATGGACTTTCTCTTTTTTGGCCTTTATCTCCTTTTTTATTTATTCCTCACTTGGGACAATGCTCTAGAAAATGATGATCATCACACTTCTAT
The DNA here is from genome assembly GCF_002162155.2 of Triticum dicoccoides. Classification (NCBI taxonomy): domain Eukaryota; kingdom Viridiplantae; phylum Streptophyta; class Magnoliopsida; order Poales; family Poaceae; genus Triticum; species Triticum dicoccoides. The sequence continues at coordinate 193,212,320 of NC_041388.1, forward strand.
TTATTTACAACTCAATGATTACAACTCGATACTAGAACAAAATATGACTCTATATGAATGCCTCCGGCAGTGTACCGGGATATGCAATGGATCAAGAGTGACATGTATGAAAGAATTATGAACGGTGGCTTTGCCACAAATACTATGTCAACTACATGATCATGCTAAGCAATATGACAATAATGAATGTTTCATGATGAACGGAATGATGGAAAGTTGCATGGAAATATATCTCGGAATGGCTATGGAAATGCCATAATAGGTAGGTATGGTGGCTGTTTTGAGGAAGATATAAGGAGGTTTATGTGTGAAAGAGCGTATCATATCACGGGGTTTGGATGCACCGGCGAAGTTTGCGCCAACTCTCAATGTGAGAAAGGGCAATGCACGGTACCGAAGAGGCTAGCAAGGATGGAAGGGTGAGAGTGCGTATAATCCATGGACTCAACATTAGTCATAAAGAACTCACATACTTATTGCAAAAATCTACAAGTCATCAAAAACCTCGGTACTACGCGCATGCTCCTAGGGGGATAGATTGGTAGGAAAATACCATCACTCGTCCCCGACCGCCACTCATAAGGAGGACAATTAAATAACACCTCATGTTTCAAATTTGTTGCATAACATTTACCATACATGCATGCTACGGGACTTGCAAATTTCAACACAAGTATTTCTCAATTTCACAACTACTCAACTAGCACGACTTTGATATTATTACCTCCATATCTCAAAACAATCATCAAGCATCAAACTTCTCTTAGTATTCAAAACACTCTTAAGAAAATTTTACTAATCTTGAACACCTAGCATATTAGAATTTTAAGCAAATTACCATGCTATTAAGACTCTCAAAATAATCTAAGTGAAGCATGAGAGATCAATAGTTTCTATAAAACAAATCCACCACCGTGCTCTAAAAGATATAAGTGAAGTACTAGAGCAAAACTATATAACTCAAAAGTTATAAGAGAAGCACATAGAGTATTCTAACAAATTCCAAATCATGTATGGATCTCTCAAAAGGTTTGTACAGCAAGGATGATTGTGGTAAACAAAAAAAAAATAAAGACTCAAATCATACAAGATGCTCCAAGCAAAACACATATCATGTGGCGAATAAAAATATAGCTCCAAGTAAAGTTACTGATAGAAGTAGACGAAAGAGGGGATGCCTTCCGGGGCATCCCCAAGCTTTGGCTTTTAGGTGTCCTTAGATTATCTTGGGGGTGCCATGGGCATCCCCAATCTTAGGCTCTTGCCACTCCTTGTTCCATAATCCATCAAATCTTTACCCAAAACTTGAAAACTTCACAACACAAAACTTAAAGTAGAAAATCTCATGAGCTCCGTTAGCGAAAGAAAAAAAAAGACCACTTCAAGGTACTGTAATGAACTTATTATTTATTTATATTGGTGTGATACCTACTTTATTCCAACTTCTCTATGGTTTATAAACTATTTTATTAGCCATAGATTCATCAAAATAAGCAAACAACACACGAAAAACAGAATCTGCCAAAAACAGAACAGTCTGTAGTAATCTGTAGCTAGCGCAAGATCTGGAACACCAAAAATTCTAAAATAAATTGCTGGACGTGAGGAATTTATCTGTTAATCATCTAAAAAAGAATTAGCTAAATAGCACTTTCCAAATAGAAATGACAGCAGTTCTGGTGAGCGCTAAAGTTTCTGTTTTTTTACAGCAAGTTCAACAAGACTTTCCCCAAGTCTTCCCAACGGTTCTACTTGGCACAAACACTAATTAAACACAAAAAACACAACCAAAACAGAGGCTAGAAAAATTATTTATTGAATAACAGCAAGGATAAATATTGGGTTGTCTCCCAACAAGCGCTTTTCTTTAAATCCTTAAAGCTAGGCATTGATAATTTTAATGATGCTCACATGAAAGACAAGAATTGAAGCACAAAGAGAGCATCATAAAACACGTGACAAACACATCTAAGTCTAACATACTTCCTATGCATAGGCATTTTATAGGCAAAAAAATTATCAAGGCAAACAAAAACTACCATATGCAAGGAAGCGGAAAGAAACAATAGCAATCTCAACATAACGAGAGGTAATTTAGTAACATGAAAATTTCTACCACCATATTTTCCTCTCTCATAATAATTGCATGTGAGATCATAAGAAAATTCAACAAAATAACTATCACACAAAATATTTTCAACACGATCCATATGCATGCAAAGTTGACACTCTTCCAAAATAACGGGATTAACATTAACTAAAGTCATGACCTTTCCAAACCCACTTTTATCAAAAAATTCATAAGATTGAACATTCTCCAAATATGTGGGATCTAAAGTTGACACTCTTCCAAACCCACTTTCAATAATATTGCAAACACTATTATCAATCTCATATTCATCATGGGGCTTAAACAAATTTTCAAGATCATAAGAAGAATCACCCCAATCATGATCATTGCAACAAGTAGAGGACATAGCAAAACTAGCATCCCCAAGCTTAGGGTTTTGCATATTATTAGCACAATTGACATCAAGAGAATTTATAGTAAAATCATTGCAATCATGATTTTTATTCAAAGATCTATCGTGAATCACTCCATAAAGTACTTCATCACAATTTTCAGATTCATGAATTTCAAGCAAAACTTCATAAAGATAATCTAGTGCACAAAACTCACTAGTAATTGGTTCATCATAATTGGATCTCTTAAAAAGATTAGCAAGCGGATGAGGATCCATAGATCTTAGGTTCTCTGTTTAGTAATAAATAAACAACTATTCCAACCATACGAGCAAACAAGAAACGAGCAAAAGAGGCAAATTGGGAAAGAGAAGGAGGATAGAGAGAGAGAGGGCGAATAAAACGGCAAGGGTGAAGTGGGGGAGAGGAAAACGAGAGGCAAATGGCAAATAATGTAATGCAGGAGATAAGGGTATGTGATGGGTACTTGGTATGTTGACTTTTGCATAGACCTCCCCGGCAACGGCGCTAGAAATGGCTCGTTGTCGGGAGTCAAATCTTGACTTGCGCGAACCTCCCCGACAACGGTGCCAGAAATCCTTCTTGCTACCTCTTGAGCACTGCGTTGGTTTTCCCCGAAGAGGAAGGGATGATGCAGCAAAGTAGCGTAAGTATTTCCCTTAGTTTTTGAGAACCAAGGTATCAATCCAGTAGGAGGCTACGCACGAGTCCCTCGCACCTGCACAAAACAAATAAATCCTCGCAACCAACGCAAATAGGGGTTGTCAATCCCTATAAGGCCACTTACAAGAGTGAGATCCGATATATATGATAGGATAATTTTTTTTGGTATTTTTATGATAAACGATGCAAAGTAAAATAAAGGCAAAGTAAATAGCAAAGGAAATAACTAAGTAGTAGGAGATCAATATGATAAAGATAGACCCGGGGGCCATAGGTTTCACTAGTGGCTTCTCTCAAGAGCATAAGTATTCTACGGTGGGTGAACAAATTACTGTTGAGCAATAGACATAACTGAGCATAGTTATGAGAATATCTAGGTATGACCATGTATATAGGCATCACGTCCGAGACAAGTAGACCGACGCCTGCCTGCATCTAGTACTATTACTCCACTCATCGACCGCTATCCAGCATGCATCTAGAGTATTAAGTTAAAAACAGGGTAACATCTTAAGCAAGATGACATGATGTAGAGGGATAGACTCATGCAATATGAGGAAAACCCCATCTTGTTATCCTCGATGGCAACAATACAATACGTGCCTTGCTGCCCCTACTGTCACTGGGAAAGGACACCGCAAGATTGAACCCAAAGCTAAGCACTTCTCCCATTGCAAGAAAGATCAATCTAGTAGGCCAAACCAAACTGATAATTCGAAGAGACTTGCAAAGATAACCAATCATACATAAAATAATCCAGAGAAGATTCAAATATTATTCATAGATAGACTTGATCATAAACCCACAATTCATCGGTCTCAACAAACACATCGCAAAAAGAAGATTACATCGAATAGATCTCCACAAGAGAGGGGGAGAACATTGTATTGAGATCCAAAAAGAGAGAAGAAGCCATCTAGCTACTAACTATGGACCCGTAGGTCTGAAGTAAACTACTCACACTTCATCGGAGGGGCTATGGTGTTGATGTAGAAGCCCTCCGTGATCGATGCCCCCTCCGGCGGAGCTCCGGAACAGGCCCCAAGATGGGATCTCGTGGATACAGAAAGTTATGGCGGTGGAATTAGGGTTTTGGCTCCGTATCAGATCATTTGGGAGTACGTGGATATATATAGGAGGAAGGAGTACATCGGTGGAGTAACAGGGGGGCCACGTGGGTGGAGGACGCGCCTAGGGTAGGCAGGCGTGCCCCCCTACCTCGTGGCCTCCTCTTTTCTTTCTTTACATAGGGTCCAAGTCTCCCGGGTCTTGTTCGTTGAGAAAATCACGTTCCCAAAGGTTTCATTCCGTTTGGACTCTGTTTGATATTCCTTTTCTTCGAAACCCTAAAACAGGCAAAAAACAACAATTCTGGGCTGGGCCTCCGGTTAATAGGTTAGTCCCAAAAATAATATAAAAGTGGATAATAAAGCCCAATAATGTCCAAAATAGTAGATAATATTGCATGGAGAAATCAAAAATTATAGATACGTTGGAGATGTATCAATAGGTCGCTGGCCTTCTTGACCCACATGGCAACCTTGGACGACATTGTTCAGAAGCACGTTGAGCTCGCTGCCAACGCTGCTACTCGTCACACGTCGGTTGGTGACCCGGCGCACTAGGGCGTGAGGATGTCGTTGATGGATCCATATGTATCTTTATCTTTCCGTCGAATCCATGTAGTAGTATATGGTACTACTAGTAATTATCTTACCTTTCGCATCAACTTCATAATTTTCATACGTACTCCATGCATGAACCGTGCCAGAACCAAACTTCTCATTACTCTAGGGAAAATCGTTATTTCTATCTATCGGTCGCTCCATGGAGCAGAACCAAAATTTACAAGTTACAAGTTCAAAAGGAAAAGCTTGCTGTGTTCGTGTCGCACCACCACACGGTTGGTCTGGCACGCCGCTCAAGGGGGAATGCGTGCTGTGTTGCATTTTCACTAACAAGTGGGACTGCAGTTGAGCAAATCGACTATCGGCAAACCCCCACCCCTCCCACCATGCGATGGCTGAGAAAACAGGAGGGAGAAGAGATGGCTGTAGCATGGACTCCAAGAAAATTGGTATCGGATGGGACTCATGTGGGTGGCGTGTGCCGTACTGGTAGACGTGAATGCGAGTTATGGCCCATGCCACCCCTCTATATCGAGCCTATATCGAGGTGCTGGTTACGTAGAACAAATTTCCCGGAGTCCGTGCTCAGCCCTCCTCTATCTCTCTTCTCAGCTAGCCAGCAGACGCGTGGAGCCCATCGTCTGTTTGCTCACATGCGGTCCCACATGTTAGTGAAAACACAAGAGGACCCACTGAACCTGCACATATTTCACCTCGACGTGCTAGTGATGAAAAACATATCCAATAAAGATCTTCGGTGGCCGCTTTTGGAGTTACTCAAGAGTAGTAAGATTCTATTTACAGTTTAACCCAAGATGCACATCACGTGGCTTCAACTACCACTCCATTTTCTTGCATGACACGACCTGGATGCTAGATGTCCCACGTGTCGGCAAAAGGAGGGAGAACTCGACCAAATCTTCTCCACATTTAGACCGGAGGAGTAGGAAACACGGCAAGCCCTATGCCTACATCATACTACGTACAAGCCCACCTCACGCAGTCATGCTATCACCATATTTCTCGGCCTCCGTGCGACACCTAGCTCTAGTTGATCTAACTAGAACTAACTATTGGTTGGCTATATGTAATGTGGAAACTTCATACTATATACGGATGCTGGCTATACTACTACGGCACTAACACTCCAAGAAGTGAGTCAAAAACCATTTATAAATTGAGTTTATGACATGCATATGCAAATGTAACATTCATTACATACAACAAGTCATCAACACACAATGACAACCAGGATACATGTTGGATTATAGATTAGTTCCAATAAAACATTCTAGTAAATACTAAAGTTTTCATCACACTACAAATAACAAGCAATCAAATGAACTTCAGCTCAACCACTCCTCGGCATTGCAAACATTTACTTTGGACTAGAAGAGTTTATCTGGGAAGGGCCAGCTACTGTCAATCTCGAGACCAACGCAGGACTGATCATCCAGGCTAAAGTGGCCTATTTCATGACCCATATTGTGATAGCCATGGTAGGGAAGCATAGCAATGCCCAAGGTATAGATACAATTGCTTCTCATAAATGGTAGTAACATTGTGTCAACAACAGCTGGATCACCTGTCACCATGATTGGATAGTTTTGTCCAAGGAAGAGTGAGTTTCCTCCAAGAGTATCAATACTAAACCAGGGAGAAGGTGTTGTCACTAGCACAACAGTATTCATCTTCAATACCCTGCAACGGATGTTGGAATAGGTCCGGAGAGTGCGACCATGGGAGATAACACCTGCTTCCTTAGTCACATCAACGGTGCCCTGTATACAGACAAGAAGAGGTGATCCATTGGAATAAGTTGCCAGGCGCCACTAAGTACTCCTATATGGGTCCTCATGCTCGTGATCATCATCATCGTCATCTCCCCCTTGGTTATAATTTTTTTCAAGTATAGGTGGTGGAATGTTCACAGGACCTTGGAAACACAAGAAGGTTAATTAGTAAAGGGAAACTAGCTAACCCACATGCATGTGGATGAAAAAATTATAATTACGATGGAAGACAAACATACCCGAAAGCATAAGGATTCCCTGCAAAAACAGTGCCACGAGTGGTGGCAGCAAACACAAGAGCCTTGTATTGAATTGCATCACATTAGTTATCCGTCTATAGAAACTGATTTTTGAGCAATATCCATCGAGTCGAACATTGAAGGACAGCAACAAGCTTGTCGAAGATAGCGACAACACAAGCATTCCTATAACCCCAAGAGCGGTTGGGAACTCGACAAATTGCTATCTTCTGTAGACGACAGTCACCATGATCGTAGTTGAACATACGGAGAATACCGGTGTGCTCAACCTCTAGGCAATCTGAGATTTTTGGAAGTGGAACCCGGTGACGAGTGTACACGTTTAGAAGTTCCCACTCGCAGTTGTACCCAATATAAACAACCTAATCTCCATTTGCGCCTGCCCAAGCCTCACCCTCAAGCGATGGCATCTTAACATCACATGTATCATTATCAAGCGGCACCAACTAGCACAAGGCGAGGCCTCCGTCGTCCGTGTGCCAGTGAGCAGGGTCACGGTGAAGAAGATAGGGCAGATCAAACCGCTCCTGGACCCTTGGGTTCATTCTAATGATGTTATTAGTTGAGTCGAGAATGGTCTTGAACGAACCTGCCATGCTAGCCAAGGTGATGATGTCACACCGACCAATGATTTCCTCCAGCACGTAATCATTCAGATCGGGGCAAGAATAACGGGGTCGTTTCCGGTCTGTTCCCTCCATGGAGAAGACGATCGAACAATGGCATAAGGAAGGGTGAAGGCAAATGGAGGAGGGAGGAAGAGCATGCGACAACAGTTCCAAATCGAGAGGGAAAGGCGAAGAGTCGATGGACGGTTGCCACGGTACACTAAGAGGCGCCCCAACCTACATAGACGTCCGTTCAGAAATTTTACAAAAGGACTCGCCGTCGTCTCACTGACATGTTGGAACGGGACCACATGTGAACGAAGAGGCTAGTGGGGAGCAGACGGTTGCCACCGAGGTCACACGCTAACGACAAGGCCGTCCTGTCAGACCTAGCGCCCGCGCGGGATGGCTTCTGTACCCCACACGAGCGAAGCCACAGAGGTCCGTTTGGGGTCGTGAGTTGGAGTTGGCCTTACAAGTGGGACCACAGTTGAGGAAACCGACTATCGGCAAAGCCCCACCTCGCCTGCCGCGCGATGGCTGAGTTAGAGAAACGACGAGGTTGAAGAGATAGCTATAGCACGGACTCCAATAAATATGGTGTCAGATGGAAGTCGTGCTGGTGGCGTGTGCCATACTCCTTGATGTGAATGCTTATTCTGGCCCATGCCACCCTAGTGTACTATATATCGAGGATTCGAGGTGTTGGTTACGTACAGCGAACACATTAACATATGGCCCTCTTCACACTGTGGCTAAATTTCCTGGAGTTTGTGCTAGGTTAAAAAGTGTTCTTTGTGAGGGTGGGTGGCTAGTCTCAAGTTTAAAACTTGTTGTATTACGTATACGTAGACGTAGAGATAGTGCAGCAGTTTTCAAAGTTTGAACCCAAACATCATAATGAAATTTCTACTGGACTCATCCGAGGACCTAGGATGATGGGATTCACAGCTACAGTAAAAACACCCGCCCGACACGAAAATCATGTGAAGCTAGTACAAATAGTAGTAGTACTATTGTTGATTCGACTCATCTGATAACCTATTGCAATGCACGTACAATTATGTATTTGGAAAATATTTTTTTTGCCTCGTCGCAGCACCCACTCAGAGAAGCGACTCGAAAGCCATTCATAAATTTAGTAAGTCTATCACATGCATATCATTTTATTACATACAGCTGGTCATGAACCCACAACGACAACGATGATACATTCTAGTAAATACTAAAGTTTTCATCACACAACAAATAACAAGCAATGAAATGTAATTCAGCTCAACCAATCCTCGGCGTTGGAAACGCTTGCTTTGAACCAGAAGTGATTCTCTGGGAAGGGCCAACCACTGTCAGTCTCGAGACCAACGCAGGACTGATCATCCAGGCTGAAGCAGGCTATGTCAGGACCCATAGTGCGATGGTAGGGAAGCATAGCAATGATTGAGGTATATATACAATTACTTCTCATAAATGGTAGTAACGTTGTGTCAACAGCAGCTGGATCGCCTTTCACCATGATTGGATAGTTTTTTCCAAGGAAGAGCGAGTTTCCTCCAAGACTTTCAATACTGAACCAAGGAGAAGGTGTTGGCGCTAGTGCACTAGTATCCGTCCCGAATACCCTGCAACGGATGTTGGAATAGGTTCGAAGAGTACGACCATGCGAGACAACACATGCTTCCTTAGTAACATCAGCATTGCCCTGTATACAGACAAGAAGAGGTGATCCATCGGAATAAGTTGCCAGGCGCCACTGAGTATATGGGTCCTGCTCGTCCTTATGCTCGTGATCATCAGCATCGTCATCTCCCCCTTGGATATATAATTTTTCAAGTATAGCTGGTAGAAGGTTAATTAATTAGTAAAGGGAAACTAGCTAACCCGCATGCATGTGGATGAAACAATTATAATTACGGTGGAAGACAAACGTACCGAAAGGATGATGATTCCATGCAAAATCAGTGCCACGAGTGGTGGTAGCAAACACAAGACCCTCGTATTGAATTGCATCACAATACTCATCCGTGTACAGAAATTGATTTTTCAGCAATATCCATCGACGCGTGGAAGTAAGGAAGGCAACAAGCTTGTCGAAGATAGCAAGAACTTCATAGTTCGTGTAATCCCAAGAGTGGTTGGAAACTCGACAAATTGCTATCTTCCGTAGACGAAAGTTACCATGATCATATTTGAACTCACGTAGATCATCTGTGTGCTCAACCTCTGGACAGTCCGAGATTTTTGGAAGTGGAACCCGGTGACGAGTGTACACATTCACAAGTTCCCACTCGTAGTTGTACCCAATATAAACAACCCAATCTTCATTTGCGCCTTCCCAAGCCTTGCCCTCAAGCGATGGCGTCTCAACATCACACGTATCGTTATCAAGCGGCATCAACTTGCACAAAGCGAGGCTTCCGTCATCCCGCACCAGTCAGCAGGGTCACGGTGAACAAGATAGGGGAGATCAAACCACTCCTGGACCCTTGGGTTCCTTGTAATGATGTTATTAGTTGAGTCGAGAATGGTCTTGAACGAACCTGCCAAGCTAGCCGAGGTGATAACATCACACCGATCAATGAGTTCCTCCACCGCGTCATCATTCAGATCGGGGCAAGAATAACGGGGTCATTTCCAGCCTGTTCCCTCCATCGAGAAGACGATCGAACAATGGCAGAAGGAAGGGTGAAGGCAAATGGAGGAGGGAGGAAGAGCGTTCGACAACAGTTCCAAATCGAGAGGGAAAGGCAAAGAGTCGGTGGACAGTTGCCATGGTACACGAAGAGGCACCCCGGTCTACTTAGACGTCCGTTCGGAAATTGTACAAAAGGACTCGCCGTCGTTTCACTAACATGTGGGAACGGGACCACATGTCAACAAAACATGGTGTGTAATTTCTCGTGCAAAATGCGATCTGGCCGCGTTGGCCCGAGGGGCCACATTAGTTATCGACCTTTTTTTAATGGCGTGCCGTTCAGTTTTGAAGCATGACTAACTGGTACTGTATGCAGAGAAAATATAAGCTACTCTACCACTACTCCACCTCTAGTACTAGTAGTATAAAAAAGATATATAGGCTGGAGCTTCAACACTTTCTTGCTCAGGGCTACCTACTTGCTTCTCACACTATCACCCTCTCTCTAGATCTAAAAAAGACGGCCTCTCTCTCCCTCCTCACCGGTGGTCACAGATCCACTGGGGAAGAAAAGGACGTGCAGCGTTGACGCACTCGTAGTCGGCGAGCTAGGTCACGCACTGACGACAAGGCCGTCCTCTCAGACCTAGCGCCCGCGCGGGATGGCCTCCGTCCCCAAGCTCGCTGCCGTAGTGTGTGCGGAGGATGACCACCACGAGCGAAGCCACTTCCCGCCGACCCTCGGGTATCCTACCTCTTTTCAAACCATACCCTTGTTCTATTTCCCCATCTTCCACGTCGCTGCATGTGGTTCTTTTTCCACTCCACCATCTTCCGAATTTGCTATGCTCTGCTCTACTGGTCACGCAGACGAAAACCTTAACTTGCACTATTAAAGGAAACCCTACTTCATGCATACTAATCCATGTCTGGGTTGAATAAGGAAAGGAAGGGAGACTGTACTGTCCAAGAGACTAGGCATCAAACCCGCATCTAGGTTGAAAAGTGGAAAATCAGTAGCTAAAGAGAACAAAAATGGAACGTAATCCACATATGCTGCCCGGATATTTGTCGCTCTGGGCAACCATACCTCCCTCACCACTCTATGCGTCCGTGGAGGTACATCATACTGGTGCGCCCACTATCCGAATGGTCCTCCCATGCTCTTATTGCCACTTTTTTGCTGTTAGTATAATGCCAGCGGTCAAGTCAAGCAATGCTACTACTAAAGTGATGCCACATTTAACTAATGCCGTACTCAATCTAATGCCACCGATAAATTTAAGCAATGCCATTTAATTTCACTGGATTATTTCAGGGTTAGCTGTTGATTGTGGATGTATTAAAGATTTTTCAGCTAAGGCATTCTAATGTTGTTGCACAGCCAGTATAGCAATGATGAATCTTGTTACTACCTTCAGATTTTTGTACTGTTAATGCTTATAGATTACATACCTCACTTTCATTAGATAATTCAGTTTTTTTGTAGAGTGTCAAGAGGAAAGGTCAAGAGTGGGCACCTCCTCCTCCGGCTGTTCTCTTGATTCGTTCGATCAAATTTTTATGTTTGATAGATTATCAAGATTGGGATAGCAATGGTTTGGAATTTTTTATACTGTCATTAGTTAATAATGCTAGTTACCTTCAGACTTTTGTATTTGGTTTAATGCTCTTGCGCAGCTAGTATTCCAATGCTGAAACTTGTTACCTTTACATTTTGTATTGTTAATTCTTATAGAAATCTTCTAGTGCTAGAGCTTATGGAAATCTATTCAGTAAACCCATTGTAGTGTACCCTGTAATAAAATAACTACGCTATTGTTGCACTACCCATTGGATTAGTGTATATTCGTACTATTCGAATGGTGTTACATTAGCGTATGGACATATATAAAGTGTGGAAAGCTTTCCCAAATACGTGCTCAAGAAACTACTACCTATTTTTCTAAATACTAGACGTTTGGGTACTTTAAATTTAACTGCGAAAACGTCTGATATTAAGGAACAGAGGGTGTAGAGTTCACTCAAATTATCCCGGTAAAGCTAGTCACACCTTTGTTAAAATTAATGTTCATTATGTTATCGGAGGAGGTCTGTATGTTCATCTCTAATGCCTGTCGACTACATACCTGACATCATGATGTAATGTTAAGTCATTTCCTTTTGTACAGTGTCACTAAATTGTCAAGGCGGTGATGGCATTTTATTTTAGTTGAACTACACAAAATATGATTAAAAGATGAGGAAAGGTCAGGAATGGCTCAATTTTTAAGAAAAAACTATGTATGCCTTCCTGACATCAGCCGATGTTGCCTTATTTATTCCTTCAAACAGGTGGTTAGAAACATTCTTGCTACCTTTTCCCATTAAGAAATTGGAAATGCTTATATTTGTGAGTCTATGCTTCAACTAGTGCCACTTTTATAGTAATCACGCTTTCAATATCTATGCAAACAGGGATGCTCGATTTTAGTGGGACTGCACAAAAAGTCCAAATGGTTCAACATTAGGAGCATGTTTTCTTCCAAACCTTTATATCCAATTGGTGGCTCTATGAGTTGATCATTATGAAGGTACATGGTTTGCTACTATCTTGCTACTCTTTTTGTACTATCATTAGATAGTAATACTAGTGGTTTGCATGTGAATTTATTGGCAGGGTGGACCTACATTGGAGGTGCAGGACATGATTCAATGATTGGATGCTCAATTTCGGTTGCATCGATTTCACCTCTTCCATCACTACGAACATGGATATCCTTGGTCTGATGAAGAATAGGCGCTATATTTCTGCTCTGAACCAGCAAATCAATTCAGTATGAAATTGTCCAGGGCAAAACATGACTATATCAAATTTTCTAGTGCAAAACATGATAGATGCTAAGCGGAACAGACGTGTTTAAACCGAAAATACAAGGTGGGGTATATCTTTACTAGCTGCTTGATATTTGTGCAGATAGAGATGTATGCCCGTTGCTATTTGGCAAACAAACAAAGTGACTGCAATTTTGGTTGAACTACACAAGAGAATAGTATAGTCACTGCGTGCAGTGCCATTTGAAAATAGACACAGAAAGATTGGATAGTCACTTCACGGACTGCAGAAAAGTAGTATTGTACTATTTATTGGCCAACACATGTACTTCATTGCTTTGGTCTGATTATACAATGGGCATCATTTTGCCTAAGTTAAAGTTTGTATTCCGAAAATAGTCTCGCAGTGTGATTGAGAGAAGACCAAATCATATTGCAGTGGATGATTCGAGTGCACTAGTTTGACCGTCATGCCGGCGTGCGACCCAGCGATGCGACGCACCACTGACGGGATGGGACGGCACAGTCATAATTTCAGTTTTTCTAGTTTTCCACAACAAGTTGGCACGCTAAGCCATGCCTGCTTATGCATCGAATTTCGATGACCGCAATGACCATCATGTTTCCCATGAAACGCTGGTTCGCCTACCTTCCGCCTATAATTACTGTTTCCCGGGATTCTCCGGTGGCACCATCACCAACTCGCCCTATCCTCATAAGCCCCCACCGGCCCGACGTCGCTCGCCACTTATCCTCGCTCTCTCCTTGTCCGCCATGCCCCCGCCCGTCCGTGATAGGCGACACCGGAGGAGGTCACCGCTGGAACTAGTGTTCGGTTTTCACCGGAAGGCAGACGGAGGGAGGAGGCATGCTATCAGTCTTTAGATGGCAATGCGAAGTATGAGGAGTTGTGCGAGCGCGACTGCCCGACGGAGGAGCAGCGTATCGCCGATTTGCACCGCTAGTGGGACATCGAGCAGTAGCACATCAACGCTCTGAGTCACGATCAGAGTGCCCGCAACTAGGCCGACTACATGGAGGCCGGCGCCCAGCAAATAGCCCTGGAGGCTGTCAGGCGCGCACGTGTCCGCGACGCCGAATTTTACTACAAGCGCGTCAAGTGGGTTTCCCGCTTAGAAGCCGAAGCTTCGGTGGACCACGCCGGCATGGAAAGGGCCAACGCACGCGAGCAACGTGCCCTATCGCGCCTCTGGCAAGTCCGAGGTGAGGCGGAGGACGCCGGTGCCAGCGTTTAGCGTGTATCGTAGATGGAGGCCGGCATCGTCTAGTTAGCTAAGATTAAGTTAGTACATGTTCACTACTGCTACCTCTTGGGCGCTGCATTGGTTTTCCCTTGAAGAGGAAAGGGTGATGCAGCAAAGTAGCGTAAGTATTTCCCTCAGTTTCTGAGAACCAAGGTATCAATCCAGTAGGAGATCACGCTCAAGTCCCACACACCTACACAAACAAATAAGAACCTCACAACCAACGCGATAAAGGGGTTGTCAAGCCCTTCTCGGTCACTTACGAGAGTGAGGTCTGATAAATATGATAAGATAATATTTTTGGTATTTTTATGACAAAGAGAAATAAAGATGCAAAGTAAAATAAAAGGCAATGGAAATAACTAAGTATTATAAGATTAATAGGATAGAATATAGACCCGGGGGCCATAGGTTTCACTAGTGGCTTCTCTCAAGAGCATAAGTATTACGGTGGGTAAACGAATTACTGTCGAGCAATTGATAGAATTGAGCATAGTTATGAGAATATCTAGGTATGATCATGTATATAGGCATCACGTCTGAGACAAGTAGACCGAAACGATTCTGCATCTACTACTATTACTCCACACATCGACCGCTATCCAGATGCATCTAGAGTATTAAGTTCATAAGAACAGAGTAATGCTTTAAGGAAGATGACATGATGTAGAGGGATAAACTCATGCAATATGATATAAACCCCATCTTTTTATCCTCGATGGCAACAATACAATACGTATCGGTTCCCTTTCTTTCACTGGGATCGAACACCGCAAGATTGAACCCAAAGCTAAGCACTTCTCCCATTGCAAGAAAGATCAATCTAGTAGTCCAAACCAAACTGATAATTCGAAGAGACTTGCAAAGATAAACCAATCATACATAAAAGAATTCAGAGGAGAATCAAATATTGTTCATAGATAATCTGGATCATAAACCCACAATTCATCGGATCTCAACAAACACACCGCAAAAGAAGATTATATCGAATAGATCTCCAAGAGAATCAAGGAGACCTTTGTATTGAGATCGAAAGAGAGTGAAGAATCCATCTAGCTAATAACTATGGACCCGTAGGTCTGAAGTAAACTACTCACACATCACCGGAGAGGCCATGGAGTTGATGTAGAGGCCCTCCGTGATCAATGCCCCCTGCGGCGGAGCTCTGGAAAAGGCCCCGAGATGCGATCTCTCGAGTACAGAAGGTTGTGGCGGTGCAATTAGGTTTTCGTGGTGCTCCTAGATGTTTGGGGGGTACGTGGATATATATAGGAGGAATAAGTACGTCGGTGGAGCAACGGAGGGCCCACGAGGGTGGAGGGCACGCCCGGGGGGGCTGTAGGCACGCCCCCTGCCTCGTGCCTTCCTCCCTTGTTTCTTGACGGCAACTCCAAGTCTCCTGAGTCACATTTGTTGAGAAAATCACGTTCCCAAAGATTTCATTCCGTTTGGACTCCGTTTGATATTCCTTTTCTTCGAAACCCTAAAATAGGCAAAAAAACAACAATTTGGGCTGGGCCTCCGGTTAGTAGGTTAGTCCCAAAAATGATATAAAAGTGTAAAATAAAGCCCATTAACATCCAAAATAGATAATATAATAGCATGGAGCAATCAAAAATTATAGATACGTTGGAGACGTATCAAGCATCCCCAAGTTTAATTCCTGCTCGTCCTCGAGTAGGTAAATAATAAAAGAAGAATTTTTTTATGTGGAATGCTTTCTAACATATTTCTCAATGTAATTTTTCTTTAATGTGGCATGAATGTTCAGATCCATAAGATTCAAGATAAAAGTTTAATATTGACATAAAAATAATTATACTTCAAGCAAACTAACTAAGCAATCATGTCTTGTCAAAATAACATGGCAAAAGAAAGTTATCCCTACAAAATCATATAGTCTGGCTATGCTCTATCTTCACCACACTAAATATTTAAATCATGCACAACCCCGATGACAAGCCAAGAAATTGTTTCATACTTTTGATGTTCTCAAACTTTTTCAATCTTCACAGAATATATGTGTGAGCCATGGATACAGAACCATGGTGGAATAGAATGGTGGTTGTGGAGAAGACAAAAACGGAGAAGATAGTCTCACATCAACTAGGCGTATCAACGGGCTATGGAGATGCCCATCAATAGATATCAATGTGAGTGAGTAGGGATTGCCATGCAACGGATGCACTAGAGCTATAAGTATATGAAAGCTCAACAAAATAAACTAAGTGGGTGTGCATCCAACTTTCTTGCTCACGAAGACCTAGGGCATTTTGAGGAAGCCCATCATTGGAATATACAAGCCAAGTTCTATAATGAAAAATTCCCACTAGTATATGAAAGCGATATCATAGGAGACTCTCTATATGAAGAACATGGTGCTACTTTGAAGCACAAGTGTGGAAAAATGATAGTAACATTGTCCCTTCTCTCTTTTTCTCTTATTTTTTTGGGCCTTCCTTTTTAATGACCTTTCTCTTTTTTTCTTTTTTTTCGTCCGGAGTCTCATCCCGACTTGTGGGGGAATCATAGTCTCCATCATCCTTTCCTCACTTGGGACAATGCTCTAATAATGATGATCATCACACTTTATTTACTTACAACTCAAGAATTACAACTCAATACTTAGAACAAAATATGACTCTATGTGAATGCCTCCGGCGGTGTACCGGGATGTGCAATGATGCATGAATGACATGTATGAAGAATTATGAACAGTGGCTTTGCCACAAATACGATGTCAACTACATGATCATGCAAGCAATATGACAATGATGAAGCGTGTCATAATAACGGAACGATGGAAAGTTGCATGGCAATATATCTCGGAATGGCTATGGAAATGCCATAATAGGTAGGTATGGTGGTTGTTTTGAGGAAGGTATATAGTGGGTTTATGGTACCGGCGAAAGTTGCGCGATACTAGAGAGGCTAGCAATGGTGGAAAGGTAAGAGTGCGCATAATCCATGGACTCAACATTAGTCATAAAGAACTCACATACTTATTGAAAAAATCTATTAGTTATCGAAACAAAGTATTACGCGCATGCTCCTAGGGGGATAGATTGGTAGGAAAAGACAATCGCTCGTTCCCGACCGCCACTCATAAGGAAGATAATCAATAAATACATCATGCTCCGACTTCATCACATAACGGTTCACCATACGTGCATGCTACGGGAATCACAAACTTCAACACAAATATTTCTCAAATTCACAACTACTCAACTAGCATGACTCTAATATCACCATCTCCATATCTCAAAACAATTATCAAGTATCAAACTTCTCATAGTATTCAATGCACTTATATGAAAGTTTTATTATTGCCATGTTGTTCTAAAGGACTCTCAAAATAATATAAGTGAAGCATGAGAGAACAATAGTTTCTATAAAACAAATCCACCATCGTGCTCTAAAAGATATAAGTGAAGCACTAGAGCAAAAACTATATAGCTCAAAAGATATAAGTGAAGCACATGGAGTATTCTAATAAATTTCAATTCATGTGAGTCTCTCTCAAAAGGTGTGTACAGCAAGGATGATTGTGGAAAACTAAAAAGCAAAGACTCAAATCATACAAGATGCTCCAAGCAAAACACATATCATGTGGTGAATAAAAATATAGCTCGAAGTAAAGTTACTGATAGACGAAGACGAAAGAGGGGATGCCTTCCGGGGCATCCCCAAGCTTAGGGTTTTTGGTGTCCTTGAATTTTACCTTGGGGTGCCATGGGCATCCCCAACCTTAGGCTCTTGCCACTCCTTGTTCCATAATCCATCAAATCCTTACCCAAAACTTGAAAACTTCACAACACAAAACTTAAGGTAGAAAACTCGTGAGCTCCGTTAGCGAAAGAAAACGAAAAACCACTTAAAGGTACTGTAATGAACTCATTATTTATTTATATTGGTGTTAAACCTACTGTATTCCAACTTCTCTATGGATTGTAAACTATTTTACTAGCCATAGATTCATGAAAATAAGCAAACAACACAAGAAAAAACAGAATCTGTCAAAAACAGAACAGTCTGTAGTAATCTGTAGTTAATGCAAGTTCTAGAACCCAAAAAATTCTAAAATAAATTTATGGACATGATTAATTTATCTATTAATCATCTTCAAAAATAATTAACTAAATATCTCCTTCCAAATAAAAATGGCAGTGATTCTCGTGAGCACTAACGTTTCTGTTTTTCACAGCAAGATCAAAAAGACTTTCCCCAAGTCTTCCCAACGGTTCTACTTGGCACAAACACTAATTAAACAGAAAAAAACACAACCAAAACAGAGGCTACATAAATTATTTATTACTAAACAGGAGAAAAAAGCAAGGAATAAAAATAAAATTGGGTTGCCTCCCAACAACCGCTATTGTTTAACGCCCCTAGCTAGGCATAAAAGCGAAGATAGATCTAGGTACTGCCATCTTTGGTAGGAAGTTCTTCCGTAAGACACCTATAATTCTTAGGAGTTTCTTCCTTTTTATTAATTATCAAACTCCTAGGCACAAAATCAAGAAAATCATTTGTAGCAAACGGTTCCTTAATGATAGCAAAAAGATTAGGATGAACACTTATTGATTTTAAATCCGCAGTTTCCTTACTAGAGGATTCACCCTTATTTTTAGGAACATAAACAAGCTTGGAAATTTTAGTAGGAGGATTTGGAGTATTTTTAATGGAAGAAAAAGCGGATCCCAAGTTGGTGATAATTCCCTCAAGTTTGTCGATTCTAGTAGAATCTTGATCTATTCTTTCATTAACTATGGGTTCTTTTTCCTTAAAAAATTTCAGACTAACTCCCACCTTAGATCCATATTGGGTAATTTGTTTGTGGATCTTTTTATCCAAATTATCAATAAACTCTGCAGTAGCAACTTTGTTCTCAATAATTTCTAGCCTTCGCATCACATGTTCCAAAGTTAACATAGTTCCATTAACCAAAAGAGGTGGTGGGCCAAACAAATCTATCGTAGCATTATAAGAATCAAAAGTATGGCTTCCCAAGAAATTTCCTCCGGTAATGGTATCAAGAATATATCTATTCCAAGGGGTGATGCCTACATAAAAATTGCGAAGAAGAACGGAAGTAGATTGCTTCCTAGTAGATCTATTTTGCGCATTGCAAATTCTGTACCAAGCATCTTTTTGATTTTCTCCCTCCCTTTGTTTAAAATTAAGAACTTCATTCTCGGGAGACAAAGGAGTAGATAAAGGACTAGCCATAATGACGAAGCAAGCAGAAAAGAGGCAAATAGAGAAAGAGAAGGAGGACGGAGAGAGAGGGCGAATAAAACGGCAAGGGTGAAGTGGGGGAGAGGAAACCGAGAGGCAAATGGCAAATAATGTAATGTGAGGGATAAGAGTTTGTGATGGGTACTTGGTATGTCTTGACTTGACTTGGCGTGAATCTCCCCGGTAACGGCGCCAGAAATCCTGCTTGCTACCTCTTGAGCACTGCGTTGGTTTTCCCTTGAAGAGGAAAGGGTGATGCAGCAAAGTAGCATAAGTATTTCCCTCAGGTTTTGAGAACCAAGGTATCAAACCAGTAGGAGATCACGCTCAAGTCCCACACACCTACACAAACAAATAAGAACCTCACAACCAACACGATAAAGGGGTTCTCAAGCCCTTCTCGGTCACTTACGAGAGTGAGATATGATAGATATGATAAGATAATATTTTTGGTATTTTTATGATAAAGAGAAATAAAGATGCAAAGTAAAATAAAAGGCAAAGGAAATAACTAAGTATTGGAAGATTAATATGATAGAAGATAGACCCCGGGGCCATAGGTTTCACTAGTGGCTTCTCTCGAGAGCATAAGTATTATGGTGGGTAAACGAATTACTGTCGAGCAATTGATAGAATTGAGCATAGTTATGAGAATATCTAGGTATGATCATGTATATAGGCATCACGTTCGAGACAAGTAGACCGAAACGATTCTGCTTCTACTACTATTACTCCACACATCGACCGCTATCCAGATGCATCTAGAGTATTAAGTTCATAAGAACAGAGTAATGTTTTAAGGAAGATGACATGATGTAGAGGGATAAACTCATGAAATATGATACAAATCCCATCTTTTTATCCTCGATGCAAACAATGGAATACGTATCGGTTCCCTTTCTGTCACTGGGACCGAACACCGCAAGATTGAACCCAAAGCTAAGCACTTCTCCCATTGCAAGAAAGATCAATCTAGTAGGCCAAACCAAACTGATAATTCGAAGAGACTTGGAAATATAAACCAATCATATATAAAAGAATTCAGAGGAGAATCAAATATTGTTCATAGATAATCTGGATCATAAACCCACAATTCATCGGATCTCGACAAACACACCGCAAAAGAAGATTACATCGAATAGATCTCCAAGAGAATCGATGAGAACTTTGTATTGAGATCCAAAGAGAGAGAAGAAGACATCTAGCTAATAACTATGGACCCGTAGGTCCGAAGTAAACTACTCACACATCACCGGAGAGGCCATGGAGTTGATGTAGAGGCCCTCCGTGATCAATGCCCCCTGCGGTGGAGCTCTGGAAAAGGCCCCGAGATGGGATCTCTCGAGTACAGAAGGTTGCGGCGGTGGAATTAGGTTTTCGTGGTGCTCCTAGATGTTTGGGGGGTACGTGGATATATATAGGAGGAAGAAGTACGTCGGTGGAGCAACGGAGGGCCCACGAGGGTGGAGGGCGCGCCCCCTGCCTCGTGCCTTCCTCCCTTGTTTCTTGACGACCACTCCAAGTCTCCTGGGTCACGTTTGTTGAGAAAATCTCGTTCCCGAAGATTTCATTCCGTTTGGACTCCGTTTGATATTCCTTTTCTTCGAAACCCTAAAATAGGCAAAAAAAACAACAATTTGGGCTAGGCCTCCGGTTAGTAGGTTAGTCCCAAAAATGATATAAAAGTGTAAAATAAAGCCCATTAACATCCAAAATAGATAATATAATAGCATGGAGCAATCAAAAATTATAGAGACGTTGGAGACGTATCAACTACTAGAGTATTCGTGGGAGTAGATAGTTAACTTGGCTATGATGGTTATCAATGTGGAAGTTCAGTACTCTATATCTAGATCAGACCTGTTACTTTGCTCTGAATGTTGAACTTTCTGTTTGAACATTTGGAATGCGTTGTATTTTTTTAAATGGGTTGTATTTGTCCGCCACGGGTTTAGAAGCTGACTTGTGGGCCTACCAGGTTGACGCGTACACAATCAGGAGATGATTGTACGTGGAGAGGATGACAACAGGGACCCACCAAGGTCATGGCAGTACGCAAGCAAGTGCCTCCTTATTTCAAGCCAATAAAAAATGGCTCCTCCTAATGGATTTCTGACATCTGGGTCCCATGCCATTATCAACGTAGTTAATAAACGAGAGAATTGGACAACGAGCGGCTGACACCAGGGACCCAGCAGCTCGCCCAGTTATTTTTGTTTTGGGTTTATTTGATAAATGCCACACCAAATCTGGTGATTCTGAGAAATGCTACTACAATTTCCAAACTTTGAAAAATGCCATTTCATGCCATTTCCAGTGGCATTTTTCGAAGTCTGGAGTGGCGTTTTTCAAAGTTTGCAAAAATTGCAGTGGCATTTTTCAAAGTTTCGAAATTGCAGTGGCATTTTTATGAATCGCCATAATTGGAGTGGCATTTATCTAATTTGTTTTTGAGACGAAAGCAGGAAGTGCCTGACAGTCGGGACCCACCTGGTCGAAGCGTACGTAGCGTTGTCATTCTGGTCGCGAACGTGTACGTACATACTATCGATGTATTGGCACGCACGTAGCATGTACACGTACATACAGCGGCTAGGGTGCAAGAAAGTAAATACGGCCACATACGTACATACGGGTGGGGTCTCGAACGCCTACTCGCACATACGTACGGCCAGGGCTCATGTACATGGCTGGGTTGGAACGGAGAAACTGCATCGTCATCGTGTTCATGGGGAGGCAACAGAATGTGTCGTGTTCATCGGGAGGCAACGGAACGCGTGCTATTCATCGGGAGCCAACTGGCTTGAACGGAACAACCGATGGAAACGAGGCATGACGTACCGCAGAACGGAGGAAACGGCCTTGTGTTCGATCGGCCACGGTCGAAACAGGGTCCTGTTCATCT
Source organism: Triticum dicoccoides (assembly GCF_002162155.2). Lineage (NCBI taxonomy): Eukaryota > Viridiplantae > Streptophyta > Magnoliopsida > Poales > Poaceae > Triticum > Triticum dicoccoides. Next base: position 193,234,610 of record NC_041388.1, read on the forward strand.
GGAGGGGTCTGGCGTACCACAAAATAGAGGAAACGGACCTCCTACGATCGAAACGGGGTCCTGTTGATCAGGAGGGGTGTGGCGTACTGCAAAACAGAGGAAACAGACTTGTGTTTGAGCGCTATGGTTGAAACGGGGTCCTGTTCATCGGGCTGGGTGTGGCGTACCGCAAAACGGGACTCCACGAGATACTGTTCATCTCCCCCGTTGTCTGCCTCCACGGGCTACTGTTCATCCACCGTCGACTGCCTCCACGGGGTACTGTTCATCCACCGTCGACCTCCTCCAACCTCCACCTGCGACTGTTCATCCATAGGCTCCCATTCATCCAGCCTGCACCGCGCACTCCTCCACCGGCTACTATTCAATCAGCCCTCTCCACGGGGTCCTGTTAAACCACCCCTCCACGGGATACTGTTCATCCAGCCCTCCACCGGCTACTGTTCAACCAGCCCTCCATGGGGTCCTGTTCATCCAGCCTTCCATGGGGTCCTGTTCATCCACCGGCTCGATCGATCGGGGTCCTGTTCAT